>NW_015164192.1:293643-298341 GCF_001447785.1 Gekko japonicus
AGGAATGCCATGCATTGGCTCCATTGAAATACATTAGAACACAAAAATTACAATGAAAATGCGGAACAGATTTTGTGAAACCTGCTCTATGCCTGGAGTGACAGCCTCCAGAGTGGAATTCTGGTCCCTGGGCCCAGATAGGCTGCTCTAAGGCCAGAAGTGAAGTCTCCAGAGTGGAATTACAGTCCCTATCTCTTCTATATCATAAAGCTAATTTCAAGTGGCAACATTCCATATGCTCCCTCAGCCATTGGCCTGTCAGCCGCCGCTCAAAAGTACTAATGTGCCATTGGCTGGGTGCTGGGTCTGCTCCTCTTCCCTGCCCACTCCCCCTTCAGACACTGTGTTTTGTCAGAATTATTGGGAAATGGCTTTCTCTCTTGACAAAGACGCTTTTCCTGCTTGCCTTCTGTGTGAGACTACGTTTCCCCTCAGTGGCTGTTGGTAGGTGTCACGAAATGGCAGTTATCTGTGTTTGTAAGACGGCTGTGGTTCTTTGTTTAAAATGTTGCCCCATAAGGTTTAATTGAGCTGTAGTTCCAGAGAGGGGCCTGCAGGAGTATCACTCACTGGGTTGAATGGGGCTTCCTCATCTGCCGCACTACAGTTCCCAGCTGCCCCAAAGCAGAAAAGGGCGGGAAAACAGGGACTGTCCCAACGCAGTCTTTGTCCCTGGGAGGCAGTAGAAATTCAGCCACTCCACAGTCAGCTGGACTGGGGAATGAATGGAAGTTTCCCTGCTCTCTTGGGCAAGAGAGAGAGGCTGAAATACAGCCAGAGTCCAGTCCAAGGAATGAACTTATCCTGAGGGAAAGGGGATTGCGTTTAACCCCTGTTGATTTATGTCCTATTGGTTCATAGTGTGTGCTTACTTCTACAGTGTGTGTGTGCTCCATAACTGTGTAAATAGTTAAATAAATTCTTTAATTTGGGCTAATAATCTGTGTTGTGCTCTGACCACATAGTCTCCCCTGCTCTGCACATGGGACCAGTCCCGACTAGGGTTGCCAGTTCCAGGTAGGGAGATTCCTGGAGATTTTCTGGTAGAGTCTATGGAAGCCAGGGTTTGGGAAGGGAGAGGCCTCAGCTGAACAGAATGCCATACAGCCCACTTTCCAAAGCAGTTATTTTCTTGGGGGGGGGGAAGAGATCTGTTGTCTGGAATTCAGTTGTGATACCTGGTGATCTTCAGGCTCCACATGGATGTTGTCTGCCCTAGGCGTAGCAGTCAGTGCTTCACAGCATGGTCTGCTAGATCCAGGTTCTTGCTGTAGGAGCTGAGTGGGTGATTTTGGACCAGTCACAGACTTTCAGCCTAACCTACCTCACAGGGTTGTTGTGCAAGTCGAAAGGGGGGGAGAAGGATGTAAGCTGCTTTGGTCCCCATTGCAGAGAAAGACTACTTTTCCTCCTGGGAAACCATTGTTGCCAATCTCCAGGTGAGGGCTGGAGATCACTCAGAATTACAACTACTCTCCAGATGGCAGAGATCAGTTCCCCTGGAGAAAATGGTGGACTCTGTGGCAGTCAGGGCTTCAGAGCACGGTAGAGGCTGCAGGTATGTGTGTGGGGGGGAAATGGAAAGCTGAAGAGAGGAGGGGAAATAAAGTTAGGTTGATGATTGGCTGGGAAGGAGATATGGTTGCCAACTACAGGTGGGGAATTCCTGGAGATTTGAGGGATGGAACCTGGAGAGGGTGAGGTTTGAGGAGGGTAGGACCTCAGACAGGTACAATGTCATAGACTCCACCCTCCCAACCAGCCATTCCCTCCTGGGGAACCACTGTTGCCAATCTCAGGAGAGGGGTGGAAATCACTCAGAATTACAACTGATCTCCAGGAGGGAGGGGGGAGGAGATGCAAAGCTGAAATCAGAGGAGCAGATAATGGCAGGTTGATGCTTGGCTGGGAAGGGGACATGGTTGCCAACTCTAGGTTGGGAAAGTCATGGAGATTTGAGGGGTGGAGCCTGGAGAGGGTGAGGTTTGAGGAGTGGTGGGACCTCAGACAAGTACAGTGCCATAGACTCCACCCTCCAAACCAGCCATTTCTTCCTGGGTAACAATTGTTGCCGATCTCCAGGTGAAGGCTGGAGATCACTGAAAATTACAACTGCTCTTCAGGGAGCAGAGATCAGTTCCTCTGGAGAAAATGCTTGACTCTGTGTCATTATACCCTGCTGAGGTTGCCACAGCACATTGACGCTGAGTGCCCAAGGCCTTGGCACTCTACCAGCGCCTCTTTCTAGAGCTTGCTGTATTTATTTCCACAACGGGCCTTATTCCTAGTGAGTAGAATAAAAGTGTTCTGGGACATGAATGACAACCCCCAGAATGGAATGAGGGTCTCTTGGGCTAGCATAAGTGTTTTAAAACTGGACTATAGATTCAGGTGAGTAGCCATGTGTGATGGACTCAACTTTTAAGAAGCTTGTAAGTGCTGTACAAGCAACTAAAGGATTGTGAAGGGTTACAAAAACACACAAAAACAGAGAGCCTTGAGTGACAGGCTGGTCCAAACAATCTGATTGGTTAGCATTAGCTGAGCAGAGGAAGACTTGAGAGCTGCATGCTGTGGAGCCAGTCAGTTAGATTTCTGCCTTGACTGAGGAGTCTGATTTCAACCCTAGCTGAAGAGCAGTTTTATACAGATGGAGAACTGGTGGAAAGTTGGCAAGGATTTTTGGGAAGTAGGCAAAGACACCCGTTCAGGCCAAAGAAAGGGGATAGATCTTCTAGTGTGAGAGGAGAATTCCCCTACCCAGTCAAACTGAAAAGTGGAGAGATCTGGGCTGGTGTGGTTAGAAACTCCCTTTAGAGACCTTAAGCATCAGTTAAAAACTCAAGACAAGTACTGGTGTTTCAAGAGAAGGGGTTTGGGTACTGGAAAGAATGTTCCAGCCTTCTGAAAACTGAACTAGTCAGTGAATACTCCAAGAAAATGAGGAGGCTGAAGTTGGTTCCTTATTCGCACTTCCTTATTCATTCCTTATTCGTTACTTATTCGTATTCGTGTAGTCATTCAGAAACACTAGGGAGAGTGAGTTGGAAAGCTCTGAACCCCAAACTAAAGTCTGGACCACCACATATCATATACCCCCACATTCACAGGACTCTCCCCTTCGAGGGGACATATGCGGTGTGCTGGTCCAAAGCGCGGTTCTGGTGCCAGCTGCTCCAAAGTGCAGTGCCCCTAGGACAATCACACAAGCAGGCACTGGGGCCAGGCTGCACCCCAAAACAATATTTGGACCACCCCAAATGACACATCCCCACGCTCTGGGGACTGTGTCCTGCAAGGTGACATGCAGAGATGCCTGGTCCAAACACCGGTTTTGATGCCACGAGCTTCTGTTCGCAGGGCTTCCCCGAGGCCTGTATTTTAAAGCAGATTTGAATAAGGAAGTGCCCCCTGCACCCAAATTAAGGAATGGACCACCACATATCATATACCCCCACATTCACAGGACTCTCCCCTTCGAGGGGACATATGCGGTGTGCTGGTCCAAAGCGCGGTTCTGGTGCCAGCTGCTCCAAAGTGCACTGTCACCAGGACAAACACACAGGACGGCACTGGGGCCAGGCTGCACCCCAAAACAATAATTGGACCACCCCAAACAACACACCCCCACGCTCTGGGGACTGTGCCCTGCAAGGTGACATGCAGAGATGCCCAGTCCAAACACCGGTTCTGATGCCACGAGCTTCAGTTGCACCAGCTTCCGTTCGCAGGGCTTCCCTGAAGCCTGTATTTCAAATTTGAATAAGGAAGTGCCCCCTCCACCCAATATAAGGTCTGGACCACCACATATCATATACCCCCACATTCACAGGACTCTCCCCTTCAAGGGGACATATGCGGTGTGCTGGTCCAACGTGCGGTTCTGGTGCCAGCTGCTCCAAAGTGCACTGTCCCCAAGACAAACACACAGGACAGCACTGGGGCAGACTGCACTCCAAAACAATATTTGGACCACCCCAAACGACACATCCCCACGCTCTGGGGACTGTGCCCTGCAAGGTGACATGCAGAGATGCCCGGTCCAAACACCGGTTCTGATGCCACGAGCTTCAGTTGCACCAGCTTCCGTTCGCAGGGCTTCCCTGAGGCCAGTATTTCAAATTTGAATAAGGAAGTGCCCCCTGCACTCAAGATAAGGTCTGGACCACCACATATCATATACCCCCACATTCACAGGACTCTCCCCTTCGAGGGGACATATGCGGTGTGCTGGTCCAACGTGCGGTTCTGGTGCCAGCTGCTCCAAAGTGCACTGTCACCAGGACAAACACACAGGACGGCACTGGGGCAAGGCTGCACCCCAAAACAATAATTGGACCACCCCAAACGACACATCCCCACGCTCTGGGGACTGTGCCCTGCAAGGTGACATGCAGGGATGCCCGGTCCAAACACCGGTTCTGATGCCACGAGCTTCAGTTGCACCAGCTTCCATTCGCAGGGCTTCCCTGAGGCCTGTATTTCAAATTTGAATAAGGAAGTGCCCCCTGCACCCAAAATAAGGTCTGGACCACCACATACCATATACCCCCACATTCACAGGACTCTCCCCTTCGAGGGGACATATGCGGTGTGCTGGTCCAAAGCGCGGTTCTGGTGCCAGCTACTCCAAAGTGCACTGTCCCCAGGACAAACACACAGGACGGCACTGGGGCCAGGCTGCAACCCAAAACAATA
>NW_015164192.1:304870-309982 GCF_001447785.1 Gekko japonicus
CATATGTCCCCTCGAAGGGGAGAGTCCTGTGAATGTGGGGGTATATGATATGTGGTGGTCCAAAGCTTATATTGGGTGCAGGGAGCACTTCCTTATTCAAATCTGCTTTAAAATACAGGTCTCGGGGAAGCCCTGCGAATAGAAGCTCGTGGCATCAGAACCGGTGTTTGGACTGGGCATCTCTGCATGTCACCTTGCAGGACACAGTCCCCAGAGCGTGGGGATGTGTCATTTGGGGTGGTCCAAATATTGTTTTTGGGGTGCAGCCTGGCCCCAGTGCCGTCATGTGTGTTTGTCCTGGAGACAGTGCACTTTGGAGCAGCTGGCACCAGAACCGCGCTTTGGACCAGCACACCGCATATGTCCCCTCGAAGGGGAGAGTCCTGTGAATGTGGGGGTATATGATATGTGGTGGTCCAGACCTTATTTTGGGTGCAGGGGGCACTTCCTTATTCAAATCTGCTTTAAAATACAGGCCTCGGGGAAGCCCTGCGAATAGAAGCTCGTGGCATCAGAACTGGTGTTTGGACTGGGCATCTCTGCATGTCACCTTGCAGGGCACAGTCCCCAGAGCGTGGGGATGTGTCATTTGGGGTGGTCCAAATATTGTTTTGGGGTGCAGCCTGGCCCCAGTGCCTGCTTGTGTGATTGTCCTAGGGGCACTGCACTTTGGAGCAGCTGGCACCAGAACCGCGCTTTGGACCAGCACACCGCATATGTCCCCTCGAAGTGGAGAGTCCTGTGAATGTGGGGGTATATGATATGTGATGGTCCAAACTTTATTTTGGGGTTCAGAGCTTTCCAACTTACTCTCCCTAGTGTTTCTGAATGACTACACGAATACGAATAAGTAACGAATAAGGAATGAATAAGGAAGTGCGAATAAGGAACCAACTTCAGCCTCCTAAGAAAATGTACTGAAGTGTTCAGGGAAAACACTGGAACAAAAGTCTCTCAACATAAGGATTTTAAGAAACTGTGAATACCTTAAGAAACTCTCATTAGCCTGAAACATAAGAACCCTGCATGTACTGATTTTACCTCAGTGTTATCTATACTGAGTTACCTCAGAACTTTCAACCCCTGATGTCACCTGACCTTTCCCCTCTATATTGAAAAAATATTTTGTTAATTTTGGATTTCAAAACGTTTCAAGTTCCATTTTCAGAGGTTTAAATTAAAGGGCAATCCCAACCCTTCCCACAGGTTCCTGGGCTCAGCCAGCAGTAAAATATCATACTGAGACAGTGTGGGACATCCAGAGTTCTTCAGGAAAGAAGAAAACAGACTGCTAGGGCCAGGGCTTTTTTTGTAGAAAAAGCCCAGCAGGAACTCATTAGCATAATAGGCCACACCCAACAGCAGAAACTCATTAGCATATTAGGCTATACCCCTGATGGCACAGCTCATTAGTATATTATGCCACACCCCATGCCTTTCCTTGGCTTGCCTGGGCGCCCCGCAGCTGCAGGGAGCCCGGGCAAGCTGGCCCTTGGACAGGCTCCCTTAGCACAGGAAGGCATTTAAATGCCTTCCCGATCCTTCCAAGGCCCCCCCTGGCCTACCCACCTCAGAGTCGCCGGGGGGTCACTCTCCAGGCCTTCCCTCTGTAGCCAGGCATGCAGAGGTTTTGGCTGTAGTGGGCGTGGCCAACTCTGAAGCCAGCCGGAACTCCGTTCCTGTGTGTTCCTTTCCAAAAATAGCCCTGGCTAGGGCTAGCTCAGTCAGTAAGGCAAATAAAAATGGAGGGGAAAATTTGCCTCTCAGAGCAAAGTGGATGGGGCTATCATATTGTTTTGGTCTGAAGCAGCAGAACAAAGTCTGAGTCAGTGGCACCTTTAAGACCAACAGTTTTATTCAAGGTATAAACTTCCATGTGTATCTGTAGAAGTGTGCTTTCACATGAAAACGTTTACCTTGAATAAAATTTTGTTGGTCTTAAAGGTGCAACTGGACTCAAACTTTGTTCTACAACTGGAATGACAGCTCTCGGAGTGAAATGATGGCCCCTGGGCCCAGATAAACTGCTCTGAGACTGGAACAACTGCCCCCAGAGTGGAATTATGGCCTCTGGGAATTACAAAAGTGATATGGGACCGGAATGACAACTTCCAGAGTGGAATGAAAGCCCCAGGGACTGTAATTCCACTCTTGGGGTTGTCATTCTAGTCTCAGAATAATTATGCTACTCTCAGGGGCACTGTTTCCACTCGGGGGTTTCTCATTACAGTCCCAGAGCAGTTTATCTGGGCCCAGGGACTTTGGGGGCTGTCTTTCCAGTCCCAGACACTGATTCCAGAGCCAGGGGCCATCATTCCACTCTGGAGGCTGTCATTCCAGTCCCAGAGCAGCTTATCTGGGCCATCATTTCACTGTAGGGACTGTCAATCCAGTCCCAGAACACTTATGCTACTCCCAGGACTGTCATTCCACTCTGGGGGCTGTCATTCCAGTCCTAGAGTAGTCTATCTGGGCTTAGAGATGGTCATTCCTCCCTGAGGGCTGTCATTTCAGGCCTAGGGCAGGTCTCCCTAAATCCATTCTGCATTTTTGTTGCAACTTTGGTTTGCTGTAATGCTTTCAATGGAGCCCATGAAAGTCAACTGGCATTCCTGGCTCCCATTATATCGAATGGGTCTTCAGGCATCTCCCATTGTTCATAATGGGCATTTTTGTCATTCATTTTAGTATATCCCAACACAGTTCCCTATTTATTCAGCCATCTGCCCCCCACAAAGGAGAGAGGTAAAGAGAATTGTACTCTCTATGGCTTGTTTCCAAAGGTGATTGGCTGGAGGCACTCTATGCTCCTCCCTTGCAAGGATCCAATTGAAAGGGGAAAATGATGTTGGCTGAGAAATCCATAGAATCAAGAAAAAACACGAGCACATGCTGTAGAGAGCTAGTACTAGCCAAACTTGAAAACAATGCAGATTTCTTTGGGAAAGGTAGTTTTGTTTCACTAAGAATCCTGGATTTCTAATACCATTCCAGAAAACTATGGTATATCTATGCCTCAGATATTTTGTTATGCACACCCCTAATCAACATATTGTTAACTGAAACTGGTTATCTTGGGTTTCATACCCAAGTGCCAGATGGCAGAAATTCTGTGGCCCAAATATACATCTTCACTGACATTCAGAATCATTCAAAGTGGTAATGGACAGGGATGCACAATGTTTTGTTTTGTTTCATTTCAAAGCTTCAGTCATTGCTATTACTCTCATTCATATTCATAATGACACGTATCTTCATTTCCATTGGCTTCAATGGGAAACATTTTTCAGCTGCAGCTTCTTTATTTGAAAATGACATCTTTAGAGATCAAAGTTTTAATCCAGTGGCACCTTTAAGACCAACAAAGTTTTATTCAAGGTATAAGCTTTTGTGTGCAAACACACTTCTTCAGATACAATGAAGTGGAAATTACAAGTCCACACATATAGGTAGAGGGTGAGCAGTAAATTAGAACACAGCATAATGAAGATTTTAACAGATTCAAGAACCAAACAGGAATAACAAGCTTAGTTTATATGGTTAACATTGGTTCATGTCCCCTGCCCCCAGACTCTACACAGCCAATCACCCCACTTCAAAGAAAAAGATTCTGTAAGGTTGCCTCTGTGCTTGATAAGAGACTATGGAGCATAATGGCATGGTCTCAGTTATTTACTCTTGTCATTCCACAATTAAGGATACAAGTGCCCCTCAATGTCCAATTCTGACATTTATTTCTTTCACTATGTCCCCACCCCGAATTAAACCCAAACAATGATAACCATATAAACTAAGCTTGTTATTCCTGTTTAGTCCTCGAATCTGTTAAAATCTTCATTATGCTGTGTTCTAATTTACTGCTCACCCTCTACCTATATGTATGGACCTGTAATTTCCATTTCATTGTATCTGAAGAAGTGTGTTTGCACATGAAAGCTTATACCTTGAATAAAACTTTGATTGTCTTAAAGGTGTCACTGAACTGAAATTTGATTCTGCTGCTTCAGACCAACATGCCCACCCACCTGAATCTATCTTTAGATATTGTTTGCTTTGCTGATGAAATTCTTCCTTCCATATCTCAGAAGGAGGGGAGAAAGGACTCCAGTTTTTCAAACAATTAAATGCAAAAGACACGGAACTGAAAGGCAAAAAACAGACAAATGAATGGCATTCCTTACGTTCTTCACTGCTTTCCATTTCACTTTCATTACCTAATGAATATAACAAATGCAATTTGTTTATTCATGTATTAGTTTGAAAAGAAATACACATTGCTACTAGTAAACAGAAATGCATAATTAAAATCAGGTTCTTGATGTATTTGGTACCTGAAAGTAGAGAATTGAGCCTATAGATCCATTTGTAACATGATGCTATCAAAACATGTAATTCAGCAGAATATCATAAATTTAATGACTCTACATTTTTATCTTAAACCAGTTAAAGAGTTTTTATTTGCATATGTTTACTTTGGGAGAACAGGGCCAGATGTGTATCATTACTGGTAAACTTGAATCTCCATTGCTTGAATCTAGTGATAAGCAAACAGAAACATAAAAGGACTTAGCACTGTCCCGCTCGCATAAGATCTTGTGCAACACCCAGTGCTTTCCTCCCTATATATTATAGTACTCAGAAACTGATTGCACAAGATCTCATGCTAGCAGAAACACAAGTGGGGATACAATAAGTTTCAGTTAGTACAAGTGGCTACCACAGTCTTTTTGTTGAATTTCATTTGTGCAAGAGCTCTAATACAAGTGGAAATTTTGCACTGAATCCAACCTAATATTTGCATTTTGATTTAGAATTGAAATTAAATTTCGGGATTTTTTTTATTTTGCAGTCAGGATTGGTAACCAAGTTCACCATTTGTGGGCTATCTGTTGATAGTCTGCTTTTAAAATACATGTTTAATATCAAATATTAAAAGCTATAGTATAAACCAAATGCTTTTGTATGTTGTTTACCTGATATAATTGACAAGAGGGGGACCCACGATACTCGCGGGGGGGGGGAGAAGAGCCCCGTCTCCTCCACCCCTCGATCTCCCGAGGTGGTGGCGGCGGCAGCAGCGAGGCCGGTGTCCGCCCCCCCGCCCTGTCTCCC
>NW_015164192.1:310311-384582 GCF_001447785.1 Gekko japonicus
CGCCCCCCCCCTCCCCACCCACCCGGCGGCGGCGATCTTGCACTTTCAGGGGGATTTTAACATCCCCCCGAATTTTTTTTAAACTTTTTTTATTTTTGTGCACACATGGGGACTGGCCCACGTGTGCACAAACCTCCCCCAGCCCCCCAGCTGCCCCCTCCGTGCTGATTTAAGTATCCGCACAGAGGGGGCAACTTGGCTATTAGTATAAGGATGGTCTGCTCGACACCTTGGAATGAAACCAACCAGTCAAATTATTAAATATAATATACATAAATCAAATGTCACAGTAATGTTGACTACATGGTCAATAAACCTATGACATCAAAATTCACAGCAAAGAATTTTAAAGAATATTTATCGGAAGGAAAATCTCTTTCATTTCTCATCATTTCTTCTGTGTTATATTAACATTGTATTCCAGGTACAGAAAGACCAAGGGCTGGATTCAACCAGTTTTCTATGCAATCTCACCTAATTTTCCCAAGTAAGTCAAGCTGCATAAGATGGGCATCCATTATCCTCCCTCTTTGCAGTTGGTTTACTTGCAAAACCATCTTCTGTCACCACAGACTTGAAGTCACCAGACCCTTTCTTGTCAAGACAGGCAGTATGATTTCTTCTTTTCCAGTCTGCTTCCCAGTCCCTTCTGAAATTAGCCCACTCTGTCTTTTAGCTTCTCCATTCCCCATTCTGAATTGGCCTCTCTTACTGCCTACCAGCCTTTCCCCTTTGCACCCTGGTAATAGACGCTGTTGTTTTTTACCCTGTTCTGTCCCTGTCTATCTCGGTGCAATTCTGGTCCAAATTCAAGCAAACCCACACCCATGTCCTCTCTCTGGGTTGGTTTGCTCCAGAAAACCCAAGTGGGAGGAACACTGTTTGGAGTAAAAGTAACTGTAATTAGACATCTAGCTAAAGGAGTACAAAAACACATAAGGGCTGAGTTCAGACTGGCAGTTTGCCCCAAGATAGGCACGTGCCAGAAATGTTTCACAAACGGATTAAAGGGGCCGTTCACACAGGCACATCTGTCAGACATTCCCCAGCCATACTCAGCCCATCTTGTAGCACTTGCCTCCTGAGTTTAAAAAGTACCTGGTGAAAGTGGTAGCAAACCCTGGAGAGCATGGTCATCCCGTGTTCATCCCGCACCAACAAAGTGTGAATGCAAAAAGCCGCAATTTGCTTGTGCGCTTATGCGCATATGTGCATATCTCCGGATTACCAAAAAGAAAGCCGCGCCTTACAGCCACGCCTCCATCAGGGGCGGGCAAACAGTGTGAACGCTCCCTTGCACCTCCTCCCCGGTATGCTCCCGCATCAGTCAGCACAGTGTGACCGGGAAAACCCGGAACAGTTTGTGCCGGATCTTTTTGCCATGACTCCCTCGTGCTTCAAAATGCCAGTCTGATCTGAGCCAAGGATTGTACAAAGTGAATGTTTTTATTGGTTTCTTTTCCACATTGATTTTTCATTTGCTAGTCAATATCTTGGCTAGGATAATAAAGTTATTTGCAGGTGAAGTGCTTTCCTCCCTTCTATCCTTTCTCTGAGATGTATTGTGCTATGCTGGAAGTTATGTATACAGCAGACCAAAAGGTCTCCCTTTTTACCTCTAGGGATTGTGTTTTGTGTTTATCATGTAGATAACAGCGCTTGATGTTCACTCTTCAAGTGATAATTTAATTGCCTATAGAGCACTTATACTGTTCTTCTATTTGCTTGAGATTTTAAAGGAAAGATGTATTCAGTGAAGAGCATAAACCCTGTGAAATTCATCCCAATTGGATGGGGATGGAAGTTACAGCAGGAAACAGCATTATTACAGTCACAACACTGAAACCAATTGGAATTAGTATCAGATTTATTTACTAAAACAACTAATTCCAGTATTAAAAATCTTACATAAGTTTTTTTTAAATAGCACAACTGAATCAGAAAACAACATTCAGATCCCCCCCCCTCTAATGAATAAATTTCTGGTAAGTGATATGTAGGGGGTGGTAGAGCCCATATATCTTGTCAGGTCTTGGAAGCTAAACAGGGTTGGTATTAGGCTGGGAGACCACCAAGGGAAGCTCTACAAAGGAAGGCAATAGGAAATGACCTATGCTTCTCACTAGCCATGAAAGCCCTTTGCTGGAGTCACCATAACTCAGTTGTGACTTGACAACATATACAAAATTAATATGTAACACTGCAGAAACTGCACTTCCAAAGCTACTCCAGCTGGCCTTTACTTACAACTTTTTAATAATTTAATTAAATACTTGTAACAATAGTTATTTTTATAATAATAATAATAATAATAATTAATCGCTCAATCCTGCAGAGCTTGCTGGCTCTGAGCGATTTACAGTTACTCATTCATGTGGGACTAACAATGATTTATGGGGGTAAGGGAGGACAACATATATCTTTTAAATCACACACATTCACAGTTGGCAAGGGTTTGTTCAGCTGCAGGGTCAGACGTGTTCCGTCGGCATATTCATTTTGTCTTGGCTAGATGACATCAGCTTCTCCAGGTCTTGCAGTGCCGCACTGCCACCGCCTGGCCAGAACGGCCCATTACAGGCTTCTCGGAGTCGAAGAGATTTTTTTTTCTTAGGCTTTCAATCTTGCGAGCTGAGCATTCTGGTCTCCGGCTAACACCTCCCCCACCGGGGGGGGGTTGGTGTGCCCACCCTCTCTAAGGAGTGGTACGTATTTTATCTAATCGCTGAAGCTTTCGAACCGCTGGGTGGACGGCGAGCTAGGGATGAGGCTGGTAGCTCACACCAGCACGGGGCTAGAACTGACAGCCGTACTGTTCAGCTCAGATGTTACTAACCAGAGGATAAATCCTCTGTGCCACCGCTCCCCTTCATTCCACCTTTCCAAGTCTCAAGGCAACTAACAAAACACCATCAATCCACCTGTTCACTAACTCCTTCAGTACTGAAAGGCAAAAATATATTAGGCACAGAAATATGGTTCAGAAGAGACACTAAAATAAGTGCACTGTTTGAAATGTAAAATACAGATTTCATGGGCTTACTTTAAAGATTTGCCTTGGTTTGGTTTGTTTTTTTGTTTTTGTTTTTTGCAGAGTCTTTCCACAGGGGTTGGTTGTGGCTGGTGAGGTATATTCTATGGATGACCACAGAGGACAAAATTTTCAGGTCAGGAGGATGAAATCTCTTCTCAGGGTTCAGCCAGGGATGATATCAATATAGAATAACCAAGCATGACATGGGTGTGAGTGGGTATAAGAAGTAAGAGAGAGGTATCAAAATGAGGTGGAGAAAGATATTAACCTTTCGTAACCAGGCCACCATTGCTGGAAAGTACCGTCCTTCATCATTACCCTTTTCCTATTACAATGGTAGTATAAGTTGCTTAATGTTAATATCCATGGCTTCTGTCAGAGGAAGAGCCACTTACATCAAAGAATGATACTTAGGCTGGAGGAAGGCTTCAAACTCTGATGAGGGAAGTGGTTTGATATAAGCCACTGGCACAGAGCAAACAAATCTGGAAACATCTGAACATGATAACTTGCTATGTTCACAAGTGACAGTGAATGCACATAGAATCTATGTACAGTGTACACTTGATTTGTCTTTATAATGTTATAATCAATGCATATACTGCTGAATGTGTCTTTGAAACTGCACATTTATCCTGGTTTCATTTGCAAAGTGAAAGCACATTGGCTCGTACATGGATGTATGCATGTACAATCACTGTAACATGTGGACAGGGCTACAGAATCTGCCTATAAATGACAGAGATTACAGAGATTTTAAAATTTTTCAGTAATTTAATTTGGATATTATCTTGGAAAGCATAAAAATGTATGTGGGTTCTCTTTGTCAGAATAAAACCAAATTTACTTACACTGAAAACTAGATTATGCTTTCAAAAATTCAGAACTAAAACGAATGCCAAGACATCTTATAATTCTGAATACCACATATTTAGATATTTAACGGAGTCAAAAGCAGCAAAACTATTCCTTTGAATACTATCCTAGTTATCTAATTGTGAGCAAAATGTGTATTCTGTCAAAAGAACATGCTATTTTACTAGCATGCTATTTAGCCTTCTGTCATACTGGGGGGGCATTTATTTCATAATTTTTCTTTTCTTTTATGTTTTGAAAAGTTAGCAATGCTGTGTTTTCCTTCAACAAAAGTAATGAAATATATACAGGACGAAACATGTTAATCTATAAATATTGCAGTTCGGAAGTTCAGAACATAAAGCAATCTGATGGCTTTTTAACACTCTTTGCATTTAATATTTACCTGTAGGCATGCATGAAATACTTCTTTTAAACTGGCAGGTACTTATAATTTACAGAATGATGCTAATACAGGCAGTTGATCCTAAACTGTCAAAATCCAGATATTCTCTTAATTTTACTCCAAGGAATTTTAAACTGACTCTGTTAAAGCCAAGGTTATTTGCCTTGGGGATGCCTAATGGAAGGATTATTATAGCAGTGTCCACAAATAGGTATCTTGAGAGATTGGGGGCCATAGTACTTCATTGACAGTTAATAGATTGTGCTATTGCTGTATCACAGTGATCTTTGAGGCCAAAGGTCATACCTCTCCCTTAATATTTAAATAAAGATACTTGACTAGAGCAGAAAACAGCTTATTGCCAGTTATGGCTGCTGCTCAATTTACAAGAACCTTTACAAAGTCATGCTAATTCTCGGCCTCCTTAGAATGCACGGTAACCTTTCATAAATCCATCTTTTCCAGATGTCCTTGGAAATGACAGTTATAAAACTACAAATGATTTGTAATGCAAAATGGGGCTGGCAGACTTGAAGATTACTTTTCAGTGTACTAAAATGATGGAAGACTATAGCTAACAAATGGTTTAAAATGCATCTATAAGTATCTGCCAAAACAGTTCATGAGGACCTTAAATATGCGTAATAACTGCTGTGGTGGGCAGAAGTGGGGATCTGTTTGAAGTATTTGTGTTTATAATACAAGTCATATTTTCCAATCGATACCATGGATCAGTGTGTGCTGCAACAATGATACCAAACAAATGGTGTTTGAGCTATTCTTTTAGTTCTACATTGGCAAAAATGGTAAAATATTTACATGTTTAGTTCTTCAAGTGTTGTGTTTCCTGTTTCAGAAATGGCCCATTCTGCATTCTTGTGGAATAGCCAGTTCTCCAGAGAGTTAGGTGTGAGGTTGAAAATTTATTTTGCCACACCAAGTGCAATTCTCATGAGCAGGGCTTTTTTTGTAGAAAAAGCCCAGCAGGAACTCATTAGCATAATAGGCCACACCCAACAGCAGAAACTCATTAGCATATTAGGCCACACCCCTGACTTCACAGCTCATTGGCATATTAGGCCACACCCCCATGTTATCAGAAGTGTGCTCATCCAGCCACACCCACCTTTTGCTTCTTATTCTGTTTACCTTGTTTGTTGTCAAAACCCAGGGCTTTTTTGTAGCAGGAACTCCTTTGCATGTTAGGCCACACACCCCTAATGTAGCCAATCCTAATGAGTTTCTGATTTTGGGTGTGGCCTATTATGCTAATGAGTTCCTGCTGGGCGTGGCCAACTTGGAAGCCAGCCGGAACTCCGTTCCTGTGCGTTCCTGCCCAAAAATAGCCCTGCTCATGAGTGAGCAGACTCCATCATAATAATTGGAAGGGGTCATGACTCAGTGGTAGAGTATCTGCTTGTTATCCAGAAGATCCCAGGATCAATCCTCAGCATCTTGAGCTAAAAAGATCAGGTAGTAGGTGAAAGACATGAGACTCTAGAGAACCACAGCCAGTCTAATTAGACAGTACTGACACTGATAGACCAGTGGCCCGATTCAATATAAGACAGTTTCATGTGTGGTCATAATAATGTTGGATTCAAGGCCTGCAAAAAGAAATATCTTTTCATATAATGGGTGATTGTCCCGGGGAACTCACTGCCACGAAATATTGTGAAGGCTATCTGCTCAGATGGAATTAGGAAGGTTCCTGATACATTTATGGAGGATAGATCTGTTGCTGTTAGCATGATAAATGGATTAGTATGCCAAGTTAAGGGGCCAAATGCCTCTGCTGGTCTGACGTTGGGATGTAGTTCAGAGATGACACCTGTGACATCTGACTGGCCACTGCTGAAGACAGGATGCTAGTCTATATAGATCCGCAATCTGATATAATGAGATATAAATGAAAGCACATACTATCTCTTATTTCTCACAGCTTGAAATAATTTTACTTAACCCAAAAAGTGGAACTGTGGATAAACTTTTGACCAGATCTTGATTAAATTTAGGGATGTGTTCAGCCCATGTGCCGGGGGGGGGCAACTGAGACTACCAATACAGATGTTTGTCTCTTTTATACGATGGCTACTTAGTGGAAGCTACTACCATGTAGCTTGTAGGCAGGAAACTACCACATCGGTAGGAATAATTTGATTATAGGGTGAAAATCTCCCCTCATCCGAGGAACTAGTTCATTGCACGTGTGCAGTGCGTCATGGTAACAGCGTAAAATGAGAGTCACCAGCATGGTGCCTGTGGGTGCCATGGTGCCTGCCAACACCTTTCGTGGCACCTGCCAAGGGCTTTTAGAAAGTGACAAGGGCCAGGCAAGCCTTTTGCCCAGAGGATCTTCTGATTGGCCTTTGGAGGTCTGATAAACTTTACGGGTTTGGTTTTTAAAAAATTGCTTCTGCAGCAGCACAGCACAAGTATATTCACCGTGCAACTGAAGGCAAGCTTTGCGCATGCAAGAAGACATTTTAAAATAATATGTTCATTTTAAAAGGCATCTTGTTAAACGTCGCTTCTGCTTAAAATATTGAAGAGCTACTATTAGACTTATGCATGACCTCACTCCCTGATATTTTGTGGTTGGCTCTGCCTCTTGTGGTTGGTTCCACCTCCAGGCAGCAGCCAGTTTGTGGTTGCACCCACCATACTGTGTCAGAATTCCAAAGATACCCACAGGTTCAAAAGGACTGGGGGTCCCTGGTGTAAAGGTAACCTCATTTGGTTATCAGTGTTAAAGTAATGGTTCTAGGGTAGCAAACTTGTCTTTGCTAAAACTGTAACTTGGATCCTTCCAAAATTACCACTAATGGAAGGATTTCTGTCATCAAGCCATGACTTTCTTGCCTCCCTCCTCCTGCTGCAGCCCCAAATGCCCCCCCATGTTACTCCTGGGGAAGAAAAAAGTTATCCATGAAAAAGGATTTAAATATGATTGCAATCACAGCCAATCCTATGCATGAGTTGCAGACTGCACTTTTTAAAACTGCTGGAGGACTGTGAAGGGTTAATTCTTCAAAGAAACAGAGGCCCTTGAGTTACAGGCTGCAAAAGAGATCTGATTGGTTCAGCCGATGATAGACTTCTGAAATGGATGCTGAGGAGAACTCAGTTTGATTTCAGACATAGCTGAGAAGAGTCAAGTACTGACAGTTTCAGAATTCAGCCCTGACCGAGAGCAGTTTTAACACAGACAGGAGAACTGGGGAAAGTTGGCAAGGATGAGTGAGTAGTTAAGTGGACACTCCCATTTAGGCCAAGGAAAGGGGATAGATCTTCTAGAAAGAGAAGAAAATTCCCTACCTGGCCAAATAGGGAGTTAGCTATGAAGAGTGCAGAGATCCTTGGTGTGGTTAGAAACTGCCTGTAGAAACCTTAAGAGTCAATTAAACCCTCAAGACAAGTACTGGCGTTTCAAGAGAAGGGTTTTGAGAATACTCAAAGAAAGTGTACTGAAGACTTTGGGGAAAACACTGGAACAAAAGCCTCTCAACATAAAGATTTAAGACATTGTGAAAAGTTTAAGAAACTCTTATTAGCCTGAAACTTAAGAACTAAAGTCTGTGCATGTACTGTTTTTAACTCAGAAATTTCAGTCCCTGATTTCATATGACCTTTCCCCTCTATGTTAAATAAAATATTTTGTTATTTTTGGATTTCAAAACACCTTGACTGCCATTTAAGTTGTTTAAGTTAAAGCAGGCTCCGGGTCCTTCCCTCAGATTCCTGGGCTGAGCCAACAGCCAAATGATCATACTGTGACAGGGTGGGACAGCCAGAGTTCTTCAGCAAAGAAGAAAACACATTACTAGGATGGCTCAGTCAGTAAAGGGAAAGAAAAATTGAGAGAAAATTGTGCCTCTCAGGGAGGGAAGAGGATGGTGCAATCATAGCATGTTTATTCAGAAATAAGTTTCAGTGAGTCTAATGGGGATTACTCCCTAGTAAGGATTTTCACCTCACTTTTGCAAATGAAAATGTACAACCATATAGGCAAGGTTTAATTATTTTGTTTAATATAATGTAGCTTAAATAAATATTCACAAGTTCTCCACTTTTAAGGAGAGTTTTAAAAGCAACCCAAAAAAGCAATTAAAATAATCTTACGTAGTTAAAAAAAAAATAGATTTCTCAGTTGCTGTCCAAACATATGAGAAGGTCAGTTCAAGTGAAAGGCACTAACAGCGAATTGTGGCTCTTCAATTTTCTGTCACTTAAAAATAATGATTATTAATAACCCCCAAAAGTCAGAAAATAGCATCCTCAGAAACTCATTCTGGATTACCTTGCCTCATAAACCTTTAAGATGACAGTGTTAGCTGATAGAATTCACAGGACCTGCTGTGATGAGAAAGATTTCTTTTCACTCTGTTTTTCCTAGGTGCTCAGTTCATAGACTTCTCTTCCAAGATTGCCTTCTCTCATCTAAGCATACCTCAAATATTGATTCAAAACAGACTCATATACCCCTCTGATGGTTTCTGGTAATTGCTTCTAAACGAGCCAGCTGTTTAAGAAACAGTGCCCTAATTCTGAATTGACTTTCTTTGCCCTCAGTGATGTCTGTATATCATGGATTGGTTATGTGTGTGGATCCAGTTTTTGGAAGGAGTTAGCTGAGCTGATCTCTTCTCAGCTTCATCTTCCCCTAACAGCCTGCTGCTTTTCCTCAAAATCCTCCCCCCCCCCAAAAAAAAAGTTTATGGGACTGTTTGGAATAAGAGGTTGAAATAAAAAGAGGCATCTCGGATTAAATCCGGAGAACAAGGTCATTTTATCTAATTCCCTCTTCCCACTGCACCATGAAAGGAGACGGACCTATGGTGAGTGTGCTTAAGCTTCCTCCTGCTCTCCATAGGTTGATTGAAAGCACAGAAAGGTAAAGGGCTAATGACCACTCCTGCTCCCCATATGTTGATTGAATGTACAGATGGGTCATGTGTATAGGTGCTGTGCAGGTGTAGATTTGAGCCCAGAAGCTAGGACCACCACCTACATATCTTTGGTCTGTAAACCACCAGAGCTGTCTGATTTGGGGGAGAGCTGCTTGCTCAGTCTCCTCTGTACCACACCCGCCTAGAGGTGGCCAGCAGAGAAAGAACACCCTACCTGGAGAGATCTGATAAGCGTGTCATGGAATGGCTGGCCAAAGTGGCCAATAAGACTGAGCCTGGAGATATAAAATAAAATGCTACCTCCAGGTTGGGCCTTTTGGCCTGCGCAACTTGTTTGTAGTGTGAAGATGGTACTAACTCTTATTCCTGACCATTGGCCTTTTTTGCCCCTGCTCTGGTCTGCCTGACCTTGACTGTGCTTCTTCCTAGCCTTTAGACTTTGGGGTAGGGCTGTGGCTCAGTGGCAGAGCATCTGCTTGGCATGCAGAAGATCCCAGATTCAATCCCCAGCATGTCCGGTTAAAAGGAACTGGCAATAGATGGTATGAAAGACGTCTGCCTGAGACCTTGGAGAGCTGCTGCCAGTCTGAATCGACAATACTGATCTTGATAGACCACTGGTCTGATTCAGTATAAAACAGCCTCATGAGTTTGACTTGCCCTCCATTAATCCTGATCTTTGGCTTTACTCTGCTCCCTATGAACTTATTACTAACCTGTGGTTACCTGACCTCTTTTTCCCCCCTCAGGCTCTTCCTGGCCTGCCATGTACCTCAGTATCTACCATATAGCTGGTGTGCCTCAATGAAAAATCACATTCATCAGTGGACGTGTAAACAATATTTTCACTTCAAGGAGGAGGAGGAGGAGGAGGAGGAGGAGGAGGAGGAGGAGATTGGATTTATACCCCGCCCTTCACTACCCAAAGGTGTCTCAGAGCGGCTTACAAACTCCTTTCCCTCCCCCTCCCTACAACAGATACCCTTGTGAAGTAGGTGGGGCTAAGAGAGCTCTGACAGAAACTGCATTTTTCAAGAACACCTCTGACAGAACTATGGCTTGCCCAAGGTCATCCAGCAGCTGCGAGTGGAGGAGTGGGGAATCGAACCCAGTTCTCCCAGATTAGAGTCTGTGCACTTAACCACTACACCAAAACAACTTGAAGATGTGGCTGTAGAACATGTGAGCATTTCTTCAGTGGTTCAGAGACGTAAACATTTTTGTTGTTGTTGCCATCAAGTGACAACTGACCTAAAGCAATCCTGTAGGGTTTTCAATATGAGAGACATTCAGAGGTGCTTTGCCATTGCCTGCCTCTGCACAGTGACTTTGGTGTCCCTTAGTGGTCTTCCAATAGTGATCAGGACCAGCCCTGCTTAGCTTCTGAAATGTGATGAGACTGGGATATCCCGGGCTTTACACATCCCTAAAAAAATGAAAAATAGGAAACTATATTTACAAATGTATATATTTCAAATAAATTTATGCTGCCTCTCCAGGGAACCTACCTATTTGCAGTCCAGTTTTCTGATGACAATTTTCAATCCTGGTAAATTCAAGCTGAGCTCCAGTTCATTCTATATTATGAATTCACCGCATTAAGTGAGGTCTAAATGCACTTCATTCATGGTATCATGTGTCATAGATCCTGCAGCCCTGAGTGCAGAAACAGTTCCTCAGAATGAAGAGGGGTTGGTGTGTAAAAGGTAAGAACCACATTTCTCATGGTTTGGCATGAAAAAGCGGGAGCATTGTGAGAATACAAAGCCATGAGAATACATAATGTTTATTCCTATCAGTATGATTGAGAACAGATTCATAAAAATTGTAGCTTTCAAAATTATCATCAGAATTTTTTATTGGAAGTGGAACAACTGTGGTATTGTCCCCAGATGCAGAAATTATGATATGAGTTACCAGGCTATAGACTAAATAGGGTTGACCAACAGCTGATCCACATGTGAAAGCATCCCCGTTTTCTGTGGGCCATGACAACTTAGTTAGCAATCAAAAGACAATGACGATTTAGTGTAATCCAAATTCTGCTTACAATGTGAATCAGATGCAAAGAGCATCCTCTTCAGACTAAGCTGTATTTATTTATTTCAATATTCTTGGCTCTGTCTCCTTTGGAGTCTCATGTTTAATTTCAAATATGGGGGTGACAACAGTGCTTCTAGCTTATGCAGTGGGAACAGCATCTATGTATATGTAACATTCACCACGGCCCCATCTGCAGATACTTAACGTCTGCAGAAGAGGGCATGTAAACACAAAAAAGATATTGTGGGGAAACCCAAATTTGCAGAAAAATCGTAAAAGAAAAAAAAAAAAGTGGGGGAGAGGGTTTACAAAGAAAACAAAAATCCCCCTGAGAACAGTTGTCTGTGCAAGGACACAAAACTGTTCTCTGAATGCAGGGAACATGCAAGGAGGACGGGCATGGAAGGAGAAGGAGCAGAACCCACCGCCCTCTCCCTGCCTCAGCTGCTGAGGCAGTAAAACTGAAGACGGTTGGGGGAGGAAGTGCAGAACCTACTAGCCCTCCCCCCTGCTGAGGTGGCAAGGCTTTCCCCCATTTGGGGCCAGTGGGGGAGGAGATATGGGATCCTCCAAACTGTCCCTGCTGGGGAGATGGCAATGCTCCTCCTCCTAGGTCCTGCCAAAATGGAAATGCGGGGAAGGAAGAGCAGAAGCTTGAGCTGCCCTGGAAACAGCCCAGTAAGTGGTTGGAGGAGTACATTTCTTAGTAAATTTCTCATAGGAACTGAGTGACCATGATCCTTGAAAATTATTTGTATACATTGATCTTTTAGTAACTTATTTTAAAATGTGTATCAAATAATGACTTCCCTTTTAAAGAAGTCTGCCTTTTAAGTTCCTTTTTAAAAGGCTGAGCAGACTAAGGCAAGCTAACGTCAGAAAGATTAAACATTTCTTTTTAACAAGTATAAGTATGCTTAGGGCAGAGTGTGCATCAGGTGAATCACAGCTCATATTAGTTGGAATGGAGTCATTACGTGTAGTAATTTTGCATTACTATGAGCCAGAAAGACAGAAATTTGTTGAATAGGTTGTGTGAATATAGGCTCAAGTTTATTTTGTCTTGATTAGTTAGGTAAAGGTAAAGGTTTCCCTTGCTCGAAAGCCAGTCGAATCCGACTCTAGGGCTGCGGTGCTCATCTCCGTTTCAAAGCCGAAGAGCCAGCGCTGTCCGAAGACCTTTCCGTGGTCATGTGGCCGGCATGACTAAACACCAAGGCGCATGGAACGCTGTTACCTTCCCACCGAAGCGGTACCTATTTATCTACTTGCAACTAGAGATGGGAGCTCACTCCATCATGCGGCACCCGGGTCTCGAACTGCTGAACTACTGACCTTCCACAGCCTGCAGTTCAGCGTCTTAACCACTTGAGCCACCGCAGCTCCTCTTGATTAGTTAGTTGCCACTTAATACTTTCCAACCAACACTTATACGAAGAATCAGGCTAGCTAGTAAAAGAGTGATTTCCCCTTTCCATACTTTTCAGTGCAGAATTTAGAATCACATTAATGAACTATAAATATAGCTTTGGGTAAAGACCCCTTAGACACAAGATTTTAAAACCTCCCCTAAATTACTAATGTAGCTTCATATTTAGCAACAAAAGAAAAAAAGAAACACAAACTAAACTGAAAACAGCACTTCATTATATTCATATTGGGACATGAAACCTATATTATGATGAATCAGGCACAATATCCGCTTGCCCCATCACCCATTATCTAACTCCTTTTCCAAAATACTGTCTGGATGTGCCATCCTAAGCAGAATTATATCTTTCTAAGTATGCTGAGGGCAATGCGTTTAGAAGGGCTTAACTCTGCTTGGTATTGCACTGAAAATAACTGGATTCTGAGGTTACAGCCAACCTATTATTCATACAATTTGCCAGCCATGCTAGTTGGTTTGACTTTCTAGGCACTGCCCCCCCCCCTGCAAAGTGTTTAGTATATCCAGGAAGGTATGTTTGTACAGATGATAGTACAACAGTAGATGTTAAGAGTAATATCAGAATTCTTCTTAGCAATCACACTTGTCAATTTCTTCTGCCATATAACATACTGGATATCATATATTAGTAGCCACAATGTCAAGTTTTATTCAGAAAAGCTAACTCCTGGATACCAGTTGTGAATGGCTCATAAATAGCCATGTTTATTTAACAAATGGCTGATTAATAGCAAAACTATAATGTGATTCGTCCTTGAGTTCATGAGGTCCTCCTTGATGAGAGGAAGTTCTTCTCTGCAGTATCTACGGTGATAATGACTGTGAAAACCTTATCTGCTGAAAAGGCTTCTTATAAATTGCACTAAGCATTGAGCCAGGGAAGCATTTAATTAATAGCAAGGAAGAAAATGTACCGGATGGGATGAATAGAAGAGATGCTGGAAATAAAACGGACTGGATCTCCCTTGACCATTGGAGGGATCACAAAAACCTTTATATTCTGAAGGCCCCTTGGGCTTAAAGACAAAGCTTCAAGATGCAAAGAAAGCAGGGATTGTCGAAAAAGTCAGGCGTATGTCGTCCTCTGTCCTCATACCTAGTTCAACCTACCTTGTATCATCCTGACATCATTACAAAGTGTATTTCCTCACCCTACCAGCAACAACCAATGATGTGGCATGTTGGTGGTGGATAAAGGCAATGTGCTCTGAACACATGGGAGGCTGAACAAAGATGAGAAGACTGTTTGAAAACATGTAGCATGTGTCAGCAGCCTGGCAGGGATTGCACTGAGTGATAGATTCTGCTTTCTTTGCGTGGAATCCCTCCATGAACACAAAAAGCTGACAGGATCACCACAGGACAAGATCCCCCTCCAACATACACAATGGCACAAACATAGTACATCTTGTTGATTATAAGAAATATGCTCTTGTTTGTCTTTATTGTTTTGATCTGGTTTTGTTACATTCTGAATGTTATTTATTGCACTTCCAGTTCAACCCTATGCACAAAGTTACTGCAGCCTGCCCATTAATTTCAGTGAACCTGGATTGGTGTAACTCTGCATAGGACTGCACTGTTATTCAGTGAGATTTCTGCTTCAATTGATTTTCAATATGAAATACATTTCCGGTGGTAATTTCCCTCTTCCCATCCAATGGGGATACAGTTTTCAGATATTTCCCCACTCACTGAAAAGTTCCTGTCTGCCAAATTGCAGACCATTTTGTTTCCCCATTTTGTAGGCAATTTCAATTTTTTATTCTCTGAAATGGCACAAAGAAACAATGGATAACCAAGAGTCAAGTAGTAGTTGCAAAGATTAGTATCAATTTCTATCTAAAGTAAGACATGAAGGTCCATTTTTAAACAAAACAAGAGCATATGGCTGAGGTATATCAGCCCTTTCAGCCTTTCCCCCCCAAGCCTAGCAGATTCGTCCAATCCTGGCATAGCAAGAAAAGGCATGAGAAGTTCAGCCGTTAGTTTCACCTTGCCCATGTACACTTGTTCTGTTCAGAAACCAACAGCATCTCCCCTACTTCCCTTACACATGAATTAATAGAGCCCAGTGAATAAACAAAGATCTCCTTATCACCTCTAATGTGGGGTACTACTGAAAGTTTTTTAAACTAACAAAAGAGCTGTCCGGTATCTCTCTGTGTGAGTGGATATTTGTTGAGGAAATGGCACAAGGGAAAAGGGTTATTCTTCTGTTCATGGCTGCTTTCAAGGAAAATTAAACATGTCAAGAGATCTTGAGTCCTCATCCCTGAATATCTGTGGTTTGACCCTAAGTTAGTCTCTCTCTTTTACTGATTGAACTGCACACCCAGTTTGGACAGAAGACAGCATGTCATAGGCTACTTGACATCTGAGGTGTAAAGAGTGCCATTTGCCTCTATTCCAGCCCTTCTCAAACTGCAAGATTGCCTGAGTATAGGCCAGAAAGATCAAGCAAAACAGTTGCCCAACAATGCAGTAGTTCTTGGGCCTAGTCCAGATCAGCTGGTACAAAACAAAACAATAGTTCTGATTCTGAATTGGAGGCTGAGACTTCATGAGGTTCATGTACATCTGAGACAATAAATCTCATCTTTTCTTTTTAAAAGGGGGCTTGGTTAGGGAAAGTGTCATCCTTCAAAAAAGTCACAGGGCAAGTTTTCTCTACAACTAACAATCCTTTTTACATTGATGTAGGCTCCCTTTGAAGTGTTTATTCTTATGCTGACTTCTGAAGGAAAGGGAATGAATAAATGCTTCCCTTATGCCTTAGCTTCCCACTTGGGGAAGAAACTGAGAAAAGATGTTTCCTCCACAGTTTTTTTTTTTTAAAAAAGGGAAACAAGCCTGCAATGTTTTTGTAACTTGAACTACTGAATAAGCAGTCAATAATTTCAATTTCAGAGTTATAGAAATTCTTACAGTTTCCTGAAGGTATATTTCTTTCTTCATTTTAATGCTAAGTCTCCATACAATATGCCATTTCTCGGTATGCAAAAACACTTGATAATTCTGGTTTTATGGCATCCATTAAATTGTTGTTGTTGTTTTCCTCCAACTGCTGTACCTGTAATGTCCTTTTAGCTATATGCAGAACTAGAAACTACTGAACCCTTACTGGTTCACAGAGGAAAGAGAGGGAATCAATGTAGTCACCCTTTAGTAAGAAAAGTTAGGGCTGCACCGGGAATGGTAAATAATTTTTTTTGAAACCTCCTCTTAGTCACACACAGCTTTTGCCACTAGAGGTCTCTCTCGTAACAGCTTTCTTTCAACCAGACGCCTTTAATTATTTTACTCAAAGGAACAATTTTAGCTTTTAGATTGGAATTCCTCACCTTAAGTGTTATGCTAGGGAAAGATATAATACCTTCTTAGCTTGTGCTCCTGCTGATGAGGAGATGTTGGGTTGACTGAATGAATCATCTTGGATATTTTAATACACAATGGGTAGACTTTGGTACAGAAGTTTGAGCTTTCACCTTGGCTTCCCAAAGACTGAACATTTTGACCAGATAAAAACAATACTGTGAAAGAAGTGCCTTAGTATTGAGATACAGGCAGTATGATACTTCAAACTCCTCAGAAAACACCAAGGATCTAATATATACTTAGATCCTGTAATTGCAAGCATGAACCCTTTCTGACACTCTTTGGAAGAAAAAAGGTTTAGTGTACTACTGTCTCTACCATTTTTGGGAACAGAAAATGGAAATACTGATATTAAAAGAGTTTCACTTCTCTTCGTCATGATCTTAGGGCTTGGTCCACGCGTCTCCTCCCCAAGCTTCCACTTGGCACACAAATAAGTGCATGGCCGGTTGCATAGGACGTGGCTCTAGTCTTGTGAATCATGCTGTTCTGATAGGCAAAATTGTTCTCTCAGATTTCAATAGCAAGAAAACATTTTTTTCGAGAGGCATTGGAACATACCTTGAGTCACACCCTCCTGCCAAGTTAGGGCTTGAAACCACTTTCCCATTGTCTGGCAAAATTGCTAAAAGGCTGGTTGGACGTTGTAGTTTTTGGTTCCAGGGTGTTGATGTTGTCAACTTACTGCATTATACTGAGACTGAGAAAGGTTTTTCTTAACACCTGCTGAGAATCTTAGAACTGGCTATGCTAGAGGTTGAATCTAAGGTCTTATGCATACAAAGCAGATGCTCTACTGCTTGAGACCCAGTCCTAGCCCCTTGTCTTAGGTCTGGCACTGTCTGTGTGTGGTTTCTACCTATAGCTGAACTCTATACATTCCAAAGCAAAGTTATTACAAAGACACCATAACTCTTCAGGGCACTTTTCTCCAACACAAATAGGATTTCATACACTCTCTATTTACCAGGAATAGTCCATCTTTGATAGTTCTTCTGAGAAAATTATCATTTTAGTTTTATCACCCCAGTTTGCCTGCTAAAGAGATTTTGGAGAATAGGGGTGCTTTTTTTTTTTTTTTTAATACAACAAAGCTATTAGTCTGTACAGGCATGCAGCAGAATTTTTCAGACCTTTCCCCAGGTCTTTCAAAGTTTATTTATTTAGAAAATAGGAGGTACATGCCACCTCTCTGGAGACCTGCTTGAGGTGTATCCCAAGATTAAAAAAACCACAATGAACTAATCTAAACATTATCAATGTTAAAACAAGCCATAAAATCACATACCATAAAACTACATGGCATCAAATGGCCCTCTAGCTGTAAAGAGATGGAGCCACTTTATCACATCAAATATATTTTGCCTTTGACCTACAGGTCAATAAAGTGCCAGGTGAGCCTCAAATGGGAGGGAATTCCAAGACTGAAGTGCTGCCACCACTCTCTGCAATGGGGCTCAGAGACTGCAGGGCTTGGGAAGAGGACTTTAACTAGTGGGCTGGATAGGATAACAGCAGGTAGTACTTCAAGTCCCAAACTCCAAGCCATTTAGGGCCTTAAAGGCAAGTGCTTTGAATTGTGCCTGGAAACACAGGCAGCTGATACAGGTCTTTTGTCACAGGGGTGAAATAATCCCTGTATCCACCCCTTGACAATAACTCCAGCTGCCTCATTTTGGACCAACTTACCTTGTCTGGATGGATACGTGAAGCCAGTGATGTGGAGAACCGGCTCAACATGATCAAGATGTACCTGCCCAAGTCAACCCCAAAGACTCTGGGAAGTGAGGTGAGAGGACAGTGCTCCAAGATCAAAGAGTCCACGTGAGAACGGAGGATGAAGCAAGGCATGTGTCTGCGCTGTGGAGAGCCAGGTCACTACGCTGCCTTCTGCCCGGCCAACCTGACACCCCAAAGGGGGAAAGTACCAGAGTGCTGCAGCTCCAAAGCACAGCCAAAGGCCAGAGGAGCTCGCCCCAAGCAGCCAAGGGCCCTCTAACTGAATGCGGCTGGCCAGCTGGTGGCAAAAGGCTGGGACCTGCTGTCAGTGAGCAACACCTCCCTTTTGTTTTTCATGACTGTGTCACTTATAAACCCAAAGATGGAGACCCAAGTGAGAGTGAGGGCTCTAGTAGACTCTGGGTGCACTAGAGAATAAGCCCGGCTATAGTTACGGGGTTGGGGGTTCCAGTGCAAACCCTTCCCAGGCCACTCATCTTTACCCAAATGGATGGCTCTACTATGAAAGAGGCGTGTAAATACCAGACAGTGCCAGTGGTCATGGAGACAGGGCCCTATTGGGAACAACGAGCCTTTGTAATCAACCCAATGGCCAGATTCTCTATGGTGTTAGGAAACCCCTGGCTGTGGGATCATGACCCCTCTATATAATGGAGTGTAGGAGTGTTACATTTCCCCAACTCTAAATGCGATGTTCATGTGTGAAAAGGTTAGTGGGGGGAAGCACTAACCACTTTGCCAGAGCGGGCATGCCTAGCTGAAGAGGAGATTGATTCAATCCCAGAGGGGTACAGGGACTTGGCCCGGGTGTTTGAGGCTGACGAGGCTGACGAGCTCCAACAGAATACAGACTGTGCCATAGGAATCTTGCCGGGACATAAGATGCCTAAGGGGAAGCTGTATGCCATGAGCCCCACTAAGAAAGAGGAGTTGCGGAACTTAATTGACAAAAACCTAGCCTGAGGGTTCAATCAACCTGCCTCCTTGCCCTTTGCTGCTCCCATCCTCTTCCGGAAAAAGGACGGGGGTTTGAGACTTTGTACAGATTACCGGGGCTTGAATGCTGTCTCAACTACGAACATTTACCCCCTCCCGTTGATAAGACCTCTTGGCTGAAGCTGCAAGGGATAAAATCTTCTCCAAGTTGGATTTCAGAGATGCTTGCTTCCAAGTACGCATTCGGGAGGGGGATGAATACAGAATGGCATTCATCACACCCCGGGG
This sequence comes from Gekko japonicus, assembly GCF_001447785.1. NCBI lineage: Eukaryota > Metazoa > Chordata > Lepidosauria > Squamata > Gekkonidae > Gekko > Gekko japonicus. The sequence continues at coordinate 329,352 of NW_015164192.1, forward strand.
GCAATTTGAATACCAATTTAAATTGGTCCCCAGAGTGCCAGCAAGCATTTGACAAACTCAAAGAACTGTTTACTTCCGAGCCCATTTTTCATCATCCCGATGAAAATAAACTTTTTGTGGTCCAAGTCAAAGCATCGGACGTGGCTATGGGGGGTGATCCTACAGAAGGGGGGTGACAGCAAACTCCACCCCCTGGCATATGTGTCTTAGAAATTTAACTCCACCGAGCGTAACTGGGTGGCGTGGGATAAGGAGGCAGCCACCATTAAACTAGCCCTGACTACCTGGTGTCATTGGTTGGAGGGGGCGAGGGTGCCCTTTGAAGTCTAGACAGATCATAAAAACCTAGAAGCATTGCGAACCCCCCAAAACCTTAACACCAAACAGGTCCAATGGGTGGAGTTTTTCTCTAAGTTTCATTTCACCCTTCAGCATCTCCCTGGGAAGCCAGACTTTCTGGCCAATGCGTTGTCACGCCTCCCACAACATGCCAGTTAGAGGGAGGAGGTGGTGGACTCCATGTTCACTCCCTCCCAACTGGGAGGAGTGGTTTTAACATGCAGCTGTGCCAAAGCAGATGCACAGGGGGAGGACGAGCCATGGGTTGCTAAGTTTAAAGAAGCCCTTACAGATGCAGACAGGGCAGAAATGGCTAAAGACTTTTCCTACCAGCAAAACCCAGATGGGTGTTGGTATTGGGGGGGCAGACTCTTTGTAGCACATGCTCGGTGGGGCAAGGTGTTGCATTTTGGGCATTAATCCAAACTGGCTGGACATGATGGATATTTAAAGATGACATCTCCTTCAACACCAGTTTTGGTGGCTGCATATGCTTGCTAATATTTCTCAATACACGGGATTGTGCCAGACTTGTTTGATGGGGAAAAGACAGCTTGGCAAGCCCCTAGGGACTTTGAGACCTTTGGAAACCCCTAGTCACCCCTGGGAAGTCATTTCCATGGATTTTATTACTGATCTACCACCCAGTAAAGGGAATACTGTGATCTGGGTCATGGTGGATTTGTTTTCTAAATAGGCTTACTTCATCCCGTTTAAACAACTGCCAGTCGCCAAAGCCCTGGCTAAATTGTTCATGCACCATGTTGTGAGGTTGCATTCAGTGCCCAGCGAAATAATATCCAACAGAGGAGCCCAGTTCGTTGCCAAATTTTGGAAGGAACTCTTGCTGGTCTTAGGTATTATGAGGGGGCTCAGCAGTGCCCATCACCCAGAGACTAATGGACAAACTGAACGTGTCAATCAGATAGTGGAGCAGTTCTTGCACTGCTTTACCAACCAGCAGCAGGATAATTCGACTGAACTGTTACCTTATGCAGAATACAGTTACAATAATTCTGTTAATAGCTCCACTGGACTGTCCCCTTTCAAACTATGCATGGATATGAGGGCGCCCCTTTGCCCACTATAGGCACTCCAGATCTCAGCCCTGGGGACCTCCAGACTTGGCGGCAAGGCTTAAAGGGCAAATGGTCTGTCATCCAAAAGACTCTTGACAAAGCCAAAGTGGATTACAAAGCCCATGCCGATAAAGGGTGAGCCCCTGTGCGGGATTTACAACCTGGGAACTCTTTATATTTGTCTAATAAACACTTGAAAGGGCTCCAGCCCAAACAGAAATTGGGTTGGAAATATGTTGGCCCTTTTACAGTAATACACAAAGTGGGGGAGGTTGCTGTTGAACCTGAACTGCCTAAATCTCTTAAAGATGTGCATCCTGTATTTCATTTCAGTGCTGAAACAGGACCCAGGTCTGAACAAGTGGAGACCCCTAAGCTTAAGCATGGCCACCTTTACTTTCTAATAAAATGGAAATATTTTGACCCCTCTCATAATGAATAGGTGCAAGAATCTCATGTCAATGCCCCTAAGCTTGTGCATGCTTTTCACAAAGTGTATCCAACTAAACATGGTAGGTGAAGTCTTGGGGGGGGGGCAGAATGTCAGCTAGGCCTTTCTCAAGCCCTGGTTGCCATTGGAGGGGGGGTGACTCTGGAATGTTTACTTTCATTTCTGCTGTGTCTTCTATGTTTCTATTATCTCTGTATGACCTTCAGTGCCTGGCGTAGTCTTTCTCTTGGGAAAAGTAGCCCGCTACTTTGGTGGGTTTCTACCTGATTGGCCCTGGGCCTTCAGGGGGCTCCTTGAATAATGTATATCTCCTTGCTGCACATGCTTTCCGTTCTAACACAAAATGGTTAAGATATCTACATACTCTCAATGTCTCAATAAACTTTACTTCTTTGAATGAAAGCTGTTGGGAACTGACTGCTGCAGGAACTGATTGACAGGAACCCACACTGTGTAAATTCCATCAAGTGCAATGGGATTTACTTAGTAGGAATTAAGTTTAGGATTATAGTTTTAAAATTGCATCTTGGCTCTAAGACATGTTGTGCCAGCAGGTACTCAGCATCAATGTTTGCATGAACCGATCACCATAAACTATAAAGGAGCTCAAATATAAATGCTAGGCTTCAGACCAGCACATGTCCCTTAAGAGCAACAAATGATTTAATAAACAACCCCTTGATCATGTACAGCAATTTATGATAAAATGAAGTACCAGATAAAATAAAGCAAATTGTATTCAAACAAGCTCAACTCAATACACAAATATGTGAGCTGGAAAGTATTTTTAAGACTTTACAAATACAAGCAAAGCTTAAAAAACTGTTATCCTCCGGGGTTGGATTTTCCATGCTTCTGACCATGGAGTGCCACTTTATCACCTCCCCCCTCCCATGGCAGCCCCAATCCTAGTATATGCTGTTTCTGAAGAACAGGGGCCCTCCTGGGGGGCATTTTGGAGTTCCTCAGGGTGGAGAGGCAAGAATGTTGCTCTCTATGGACAGAAATCCTTGTGCCCATTGAAAAATTCTTGTGGATCCAAGAAGTATTTTCCCCACAATACAGGTGAACCTGTTTCAGGTTCCAATCTTATTCCATGTCAATTGATATTATTTCTTGGACCAGAGCCTCAGGCACAAAGTTCTCTAAATTAGTTTAGAAACACCCCTCAATTTATCTCATGACCAATGTTTTTACATCAGTCTCTTTCCATCATTTCCAAAGTGCATCTATGTTTATGTTCCCGTACAGCTTCTAAACTGGCTTTCCCGGTAGCGATACAATAACATAAGCTCAATTGCTTTGTTTACAGTGAAATCTTGGCATAAATGCATAGGAATATTGAACAAGAACAATTGCCTTTAGCAGCCAACACTGTAAGTCATCCACAAGCTGTCATCAGGAATTGAAATGTGTCTGCATATTTGGTGCCATGTTTGGCTGTCTAAGCAAAACAATATGCAAACTGTTGGCAAGCAGGCAGGCTCCCCAAGCCAAAATTATTTACAAGTTACATCCATGCATTGGAAGGCTTTCAGAGAAGAAAAAGAAGAAGGCAATCTGTCTCAGTGAAAGGCAATGTCTCTGAGCTCCAGTTTTCCACATCCCAAGTGACTTATGAACTGTTTTTTCTTTTTTATATTATGAGTATTGGTACTGACCGCTAAAACCTTACATGGCCAGGGGGACTGTGTCTCCCCATATGTGTCCCAGAGAGTTCTGCACTCAACTGATCAATATCTGCTGGTTGTCCCCGGCCCAAGGGATGTCTGCCTAGCCGCAACCAAGGCCAGGGCTTTTTCTGCCTTGGCCCTGGCTTGAAGGAACAAGCTTCCACCTGAGATCAGGGCCCTGCAGGACCTATTACCATTCTGCAAGGCTTGTAAAATGGAGCTGTTCCACCAAGCCTTTGGATGAGGTGGCAGAATCCAACAAAGCTGACCTCCCTTGCTGAAGCCTTCCATCTTCACGTGGCCCAGATCAAGAAGACCTAGGGATCTAGCAGCACTAGTCTTGGAAACTGTACACGTAAATTGCTAGTGCTATCTGTTTTAAATTATATTGTTATAACTCTTCTTAAATATTGTATTCATGTATTTATTTATTGACTCATTTTAATGAACCAATGGCTTGAGAACCTGTTATGTGATCTTCCTTGAGCCCACTTGTGGGGAGGGTGGAATACAAGCCTAAAGAAATAAAATAAGTAAGTAAGTAAGTAAGTAAAAGAAGCAGAACCCTGGCCTATTTTTGACAAGTGACCAATTTTATAAGGAAGGAATGAGAGTGTGACCATTCCATTTAGAGCATACCTAAAGTCATGTGTATTATGGACACTCATGGAGAACAATGACAGTCTAGTTTGTGGAACCCCACTCCATCCCCACTTTCCAAGAAAGACTTGAGTAAACTGAATCACCATTTTGTGGGGAAAGGCTGGAGGAAGGATGGAATTTCTGTTTGTAGATATTAGTTGCACCAGCTTCCAGTTTGCTTCTGAACCCACATACCTTGGGGAGGGGCTGTGGCTCAATGGAAGAGCCTCTGCTTCAATCCCTGGCATCTCTAGTAAAAGGACCAGAAAGTAGGTGATGCGAAAGACATGGAGAGCTGTTGCAGTCTCAGTAAATAATATTGATCTTGATGGGCCAATGTTCTGTTTCAGTATAAGGCAGATTTGTGTATGTGTGGTACAAATACTTGGGTAACAAGCAATACTAGTGATACATTCTGAGGGCCGGGGCTTTCTTGGTGGTGGTCCTATTTTTCCAGAACCAACTTCTATGGAAATTATGAAAGCTAATTCTCTACTGAGTTTTCACAAAGACTGCAGAAGCTTTTGTTTTCAGGTAGCTATTGGCCAGTACTTTTACAGACATAATACTCAGAAGCTTTTAATTGTGCTGTAGTTTTTTAATTGTTGTAGTGTGGTTTGCTGTTAGTTTCAAATTATTGAAGTTATGGGGTTTTTTTACATGATGTTTCATTTTTAATGACTGTATTGAATGTTCAAAAGTTGGGTTTTACTACTGATTTTGTAAGCCACACTTGAATGAATGAGAATGTGGTATACTAATGGTTTCACTAAAGAAAACAAATGGTTACTATGACCCAGATCAGACATCATGTAAATCCATGTTTTAATTAAACTAACCGTGGTTAATATGATTGTCTGAATGTAGACCCCTTAATTAACTAACTAATCAGGGTTCAGAAAGGAACTTGTTTATTAACCACAGTTATTTAAGGCTATGGTTTCACTTGATATCTGATAGCACAATCCCTGGTTTATTGTTCTATGGTGTTAGTAGGGAATGAAATCAATATTTGTCAAGGCAAATCAGGATTTGAATGAGTGTCTGGGAACTGAATCCTGTTTTCAGATATTAACCGTAGTTTTGTATTGTGTCTGAATGGAACCCCATACTTTTGACTAGGAAAAATCACTGTTTTCAACATTCAATTGTTAAAATGTGCTGTTTTCAGCATTAAAACTTAGGCCAGACTATGTAGTACAAGTTTCATAAATTCACCACAGGGACTAGCAGCCATATTTTAGCTGTGAGTTCCAGCTGGCAAATTCCATTTTGAAGTGCCTCAGGGGCCTAATTCTGATCAGAACCATAGCACAGTGGGAATGGGCCCCCAAGCCACAGTCCCAATCAGAATCAGGACCCTTCAGTAATTCAAAATGGAGTTGCTGCCAGGAACAAGCAGCTGCAATCCCTGTAGCAGATTCGTGTAATTTGTGCCTTTTGATTGTCTCTGCTTTACTGCATTTTGTTGCTGTTTTCTACTGTGTTGATGCCTGATGATTAATTTCTTACTGCTCCATCTTTTACATGTTGTTCTTATGGGATTTAAGTGTGTGTGTTTTTAAAAACTTGCTGATGTTTTGTTATTTAGTCAACTGGTTTGATTGATGTGTTTTTGTTTATAGCTCATTTCTGTTTTCTGCCTTAGGCATTCATTAGAATGGGAAGGCAGGTACAGGAATGGGCATGAACCTAAAAATTCTGGTTCTGTTTGGCATTCCGGGTGGCCCCTGAACCAAACCCCAAATCAAGCCAAAAATGCCCCAAAGTAAACCGGCCAGTTTAGATTCCTTGGGAAAGGTTAAACGGCTGTGAGCCATTTAACCTGCCATTTTCCTTCCCCCAGCTTGGAAGCAGGGCGAATGAAACCGACAGGTTTAATGGCTCAGAGCCATTTAAACCTAACAGCAGATGGGCAGACTAGGTGCACAAGCCTCCTATATTATGCTGGCTGAAATACTCTCCATGAAAACACTGTAAAAATATTGTTAGTAGTAGGAGGCTTGTGCACCTAGTTAAAGAGACAAGACTGGCTTGCTCCTAATACTAACACTCAAAATGGAACCAGAAGTAAGTTCTATAATTTTTTTTAAATAAATAAATAAATAATTAAGCTAAGAATTTATAAATTATATAAAATAATAAGAAAAATATTCCATTCAGCTCCATGTTTCTTTTCATTTAAAATACCATGGATTTTTTCTAGGATAAAGTTCAGAAAATAAAGAAGTTAAGCATTGGTTTGCTCCTAACAGACATTGAACTGTATCAAGAGGCTGATAACTTGCTATACAATAAGATTACTCCTGAGGAAGATTGGGATGAAATGAGTTTATATCCAGGTGCTCATTGAGTATGATGGACTCTCCTTGTAATTGAGTATGATGGACCTTCCTTGTAATTTTATAAAGTTTTATTGAGAGTATGTTGAACTTTTCCTTGTATTGTGTAAAGTTTGATTCATGATACAACATAATCTTTACTAAATGTTCTAGTCACTCATGCCACAGTGTTTGGTGTTTGTTGTATTTCTCTCATGGATACCTCTGACCCCCTCTTGGTTTTTTCCCACTTAGAGGTTGGTAGTTCTATAGGGAGAGATGAGACAGATAAATGCATAGGCCTGGGCTGAATCTATCAACTGGAGATGGCAAGAGGACTGGTACCAGTACTTGGTGGGTAAGATGTGTAAAGAGGACTCGTTGTTCCCCACTTGCCCCTCCTATGATCTCCTGTCCTGGCCTTCTTGGTGCCACATTAGCAGCACTGCTCTTCATGATCTGCTCAGTGGGGAGGCTGGGCTTCAAATCCATTTGCATCTGTTTCCCCTGCTTTACACAGACATTAAGAGCTAGCCATTGCAAATATTGACTGTAAATAGAAGCATTAGGTCATGAGTCTGGAAACGTTTTGCTTTGACGTAAGTGCAACACAGATTTTCGTGAGGCATGTGAGGGAAAGTATTCATGCATGAAAGCCATTCTGTGACTCCTAATTGCCCATCTTTATTTTTAAAGCTTGATTTCACGGGGAAATAGTTTTACATTGTTGATCTTTGTTACAAAGGAAAAAAAAATGCATTCCTGTCTACATTACAACTTTTTAAAATCCCTACCTCCTTAAAAAAACACACACGCCAAAGTCTTCACTGTCAGGGGAAGTTTAAGAGAGGTCAGGAGATCAGAAAGTCCAAAAAGTGCTGCACCAAGTGCCAAATGGGCTGGAGTAGAGTGAAGTGCCACCTACCCATTTAGTCTACTCTCTAGGTATTTGTTTTTACAATGATTTCAACTTTCCATTATAACACTTGCCTGCTTAGGAAAGAAAGGGGGGGGGAACCTCTGGCAAGACTTTGGTTTCCATGGTGACACTTTTCTTTGCATACATATTTATCATTAAAAAGCAGGAAACCCACCCTCCTTTTTCTATCAGTGGATGCTACTTTTAGCACTTAATAACTGAAGTCAAAGCTGATTTATTTTTTATGTCAGTGTGTCTTAAACACATCCCTCCTATGACTAAAAACTCAGGGAGTGGTACAGTCATTTTCTCGTAAGCAGTTTATTTTAAACATGACTTCTGAAAACATTCTCTCTGTTGTTTTTTTTAACAAACTGGAGAACCGTTTGCCTCTTTAAATCCTTTTCAATGAACACAAAGAATATTCTTGGCCAAGTTTCTAAACACTTTCTCCTGAATATACCTGCTGCAATTATGACAGTAGGCCCCACTGAGTAATATGGGACTTACTTCTGAGCTGACTTGCTTAGGATTGTTTTCCCCATGTAAATAAGCATGAAAATCCTCTTGATTTTGCTAATCTGTACATATCTGGGTAAAAAGAGGAAAATTGCATTGAAGAAGGAAAAGAAAAAGGCATGAATGTTGTATTTAGTTAGTTAGTTAGTTAGTTCAACTTATATCCCGCCTTTCCTGCAAGTGGGCTCAGAGCAGTAAATAACAATACAACAATATCTGTACAGTTTAAAACTGATCATATAAATAACTAGGAATAAGGCCCATTGTGGAAATAAATACAATGAGCTCTAGAAAGAGGCTCTGGGAGAGTGCCAAGGCCTTGGGCACTCAGCATCAATTTGCTGTGGTGACCTCAGCAAGGTATAATGACACAGAGTCCAGCATTTTCTCCAGAGGAACTGATCTCTGCTACCTGAAGAGCAGTTGTAATTTTGAGTGCTCTCCAGCCCTCACCTGGAGATTGGCAACAATTGTTACCCTGGAGGAAATGACTGGTTTGGAGGGTGGAGTCTATGGCATTGTACCTGTCTGAGGTCCCACCCCTCCTCAAACCTCAACCTCTCCAGGCTCCATCCCTCAGTCTCTGTGAATTTCCCAACCTGGAGTTGGCAACCCTATCTCCTCCCCAGCCAAGCATCAACCTGCCATTATCTGCCCCTCTGATTTCAGCTTTCCATCTCTGCCCCCCTCCCTCCAGGAGATCAGTTGTAATTCTGAGTGATCTCCAGCCCTCACCTGGATATTGGCAACAGAGGGAATGGCTGGTTGGGAGGGTGGAGTCTATGGCATTGTACCTGTCTGCGGTCCCACGCCTCCTCAAACCTCACCCTCTCCAGGTTTCATCCCTCAAATCTCCAGTAATTTCCCACCTGGAGTTGAACAACCCAGCCAATCATCAGCCTACCATTATTTCCCTCTCACTCTTCGGCTTTCCATCACCCTCTCACCTGCAGCCTCTTCCATGCTCTGAAACCCTGACTGCCATGTCACATTGGCTGTCATGGGGGGGAGCATCTCAGCAGGGTATAAGGACACAGAGTCCACCATTTTCTCCTAGGGAACTGATCTTTGCGATCTGGAGAGCACTTGTAATTCTGAGTTATCTCCAGCCCTCACCTGGAGATTGGCAATGATGGTTTCCCAGGAGGAAAAATAGTCTTTCTCTGCATTAGGGACCAAAGCAGCCTACATCATTCTCCTCTCCCCCCTTTGACTTGCTCAACAACACTGTGAGGTAGATTAGGCTGAAAGTCTGTGACTGGTCCAAAATCACCCACTCAGCTTCTACAGCAAGAACCTGGATCTAGCAGACCCTGCTCTGAAGCACTGACTGCTACGCCTAGGGTAGCCAACCTCCAGGTGGAGCCTGAGGATCACCAGGTATCACAACTGAACTCCACATAACAGATCTCTCCCCCCCCAGAGAAAATAACTGCTTTGGAAGGTTGGCTTTATGACATTCTGTTCAGCTGAGGCCTCTCCCCTTTCCAAACTCTGGCTTCCATAGACTTTACCAGAAATTCTCCAGGAATCTCCCTACCTGGAGCTGGCAACTCTAGTCAGGACTGGCCCCAATGAGTTCCTCACAAAGGCTTGCAAAGGGTTTCTTTCCTTTGTCTGGACCAAGTTTGGTTGCCTACTGTAGCAAAATGGGCTCCAGTTTACAACTTAGCTGTTTGCCTCCCACCCTCATCCCGTGGGCATATCTCACTCCTTAAATTCGCTGCCACCACTCACTGAATTGTCACTGCCTTTTGGGTGTCTCAGCCTCAGCCAAAGGCCTGGTGGAACAGCTCTATTTTACAGGCCTTACAAAACTGTAACAAGTCCCACAGGGCCCTGATCTCAGGTGGGAGCATGTTCCACAAGGCCTGGGCCAGGGCAGAAAAAGCCCTGGTCCTCATCAAGGCTAAGCAGATGACCTTTGGGCTAGGTACAACCAGTAAATGATGGTCTGCCAAGTGCGAGGCTCTCCGGGGCACATATGGGGAGAGACGGTCCCTTACGCATAGGGCTTTGAAAGTCATCACCAACACCTTGAAACAGAACTGGTACTCAGTTGGTAGCCAGTACAATTGGCACAGCACCGGCAGAATATGCACCCACACAGACATCACAATCAGCAGGAGCACTGCATTTTGCACCAGCTGGAGTTTTTGGGTCAATTTCAAGGGTAAACCCACATAAAGCAAGTTACAGTAATCTAGCTTGGAAGTGACCATTGCATAGATCACTGTAGCCAAGTCCCAGGAGGAGAGGTAAGGAACCAGTTGCCTGACCAGCTGAAGGTGATAAAAGGCAGGCTTGGCAACAGTGGTGAATCTATTAAAAGCGAGGCATCCAGGATCACCCTTAAGCTCCTTACCCTCGGCGCCGGTACCATTGGACCAGAAGGCCTGGCGTGATCTGGTCCATGGGGTCGCGAAGAGTCGGACTCGACTGTGCAACTGAACAACAACAACTCCAATTTACCTTTTCTAGGGTACAGTGTATGGTGGCCGAGCAGTTCCAGGGCTTCTTGGATGACACATCTGCCCTTGATCCATTCCAGTCTGGTTTCAAGCCTGGGTTTGGTATTGAGACAGCTTTAGTTGCACTGGTGATTTATCTTTGTTTACCTTTGGATAGGAGACAATCTTCTCTGATGATAACTTTGGACCTTTCAGCAGCCTGTGATACAGTTGACCACTCTATTCTTAGCCACCAGATTGAATATGGAGTTGGTATTAAGGGTGTAGCCCTTTGGTGGCTTCACTCTTTTCTGTCTGATTGGACACAAAGAGTCTCCACTGGAGGTGCAGAATAAACAGATTGAAATTTATCTTGTGGAGCACCACAGAGTTCTATTCTCTCACCCCTGCTCTCTATATGAAGCTGCTGAATGTGATTGTTTGGAGCTTTGGAGTTCGGTGTCATTAATGTACAGATGACACCCAGCTCTGTGTTTCATTATCCAAGCTTCTAGATGTCTCCATCTTGGTTCTGAACCGATGTTTTGAGGCTGCAGTCAGGTGGTTAAGGCAGAACAAACTGAAGCTGAATCCAGACAAGACAGAGGTAATGCTGGTTGGGAAGGTTGATATTCTAGAGGGACTGGATCCATTTGTCCTAGATGGAGAGATGTTGGCTTTTTTCAGAGCAGGTTAAGAGCTTGGGGGTACTCATGGACCCTGCATTGCTGTTTGAAAAGCAGGTTGACATGGTGGCCAGGACTGCCCTTTATCAGCTGCATCTGACCATAAGAACATAAGAGAAACCATGCTGGATCAGGCTAATGATCAATCTAGTCCAACACTCTGTGTCATACAGTGACCAAAACCCAGGTACTATCAGAAGGTCCCCATTGGGGCCAGAATTTCAGAAGCCCTCCTACTATTGCTCCCCAAGCACAAAGAATACAGAACATCACTGCCCCAGACAGAGTGTTCCATCTATACCTTTGGGCTAATAGCCACTGATGGACCTCTGTCCCATATGTCAATCCAATCCCCTCTTGAAGCTGCAGCAGTGAATTCCATGTGTTAATTACTCTTTGGGTGAAGAAGTACTTCCTTTTATCAGTTCTAAACCTACTGCTAATTAGTTTCATTGAGGGCTCACGGGTTCTTCTATTGTGAGAAAGGGAGAAAAGTACTCCTTTCTCTCTACTTCCTCTAGTTAACGCATAATTGTGTAAACCTCTACCATGTCAGCCCCCAATGGTCATTTCTCCAAGCTAAAGTGCCTAACCTCTTTAACCTTTCTTCATAGGGAAGGTGTTCCATCCCCTTAATCATTTTAGTTGCTCTTTTCTGCTCCTTTCCCAATTTTATAATATCTTTTTAAAGGTGTGGTGACCAGAACTGTACACGATATTCCAAATGAGACCACACCATAGATTTACACAGGGCATTATTATACTGGCTGATTTGTTTTCAATCCCCATCCTAATAATCCCCAGCATAGCATTTGCCTTTTTTATTGCAGTCGCACACTGAATTGACATTTTTAGGGAGTTATCTACCATGATTCCAAAATCTCTCTCCTGATCGGTTTCCACCAGTTCAGACCTCAACATATATTTATAGTTAGGATTTTTGTACTTGCCCACATTGAACCTGATTTGCCATGTTGATGCCCACTTGCCCAGTCTTGACAGATCCCTCTAGAGCACCTCACAGTCCTCCCTGGTTCTCACTGCCCTGAACAACTTAGTGTCAGCTGCAAGCTGTCATGCTCTGAATCGACCCCTGGTGCAGAAAATCCCATAGCCATGTTGAAAAGGGAGGGGGTGTGAGGAAACAAATGCCTCGGACTTAGAAGTGCTGGGGGTTCTGTCACATCCCAGCTAACTTCCTCAGACAGACCTCCGCTCTGTCTCTCTCTCTGTTCCTTCTGAGATCCGTCTTCCAATCCTCCTTTATATATCCCTGTCTCCCCCCTTTGTGCCACCCCCCCTCATGATTAAGAATCCTACTGGCTATGACACCTGCCCATCACCGTGCCCTCCTCTCTCAAGTGACTTCCGCCCTTAGGCCCGCCCCCCTGTATAACCAGTGCTGTGTTATGGGAGGGAGTGCCCACTTCCTGTTTGGGGCCAACGCCGGCATTCGCGTCGTCAGCCTGTCTCCGGGGTAAGGCTGGAACCCGCCACCTGTTCCTCTCCTTTAACCGGGCATCTCATGCCTTTCTGTTCCGTCTTCCCATCCCGATGTCTCCAGCCCCGTTGTGGGCGTTGAGGGAGGGGTTCGGTGTTTTGGGGGCTGCCGAGCCCACCCCTCTCCCCCTTGGACTTGCGAGGACTTCGGTGCTGATAGCGCCAGTCCTGCCATAGCGGCCGGTAAGGCCGCGGAGGAGCCCACGGCGGGACACAAGCTTAGCCATATCACTGCTTACTCCCAACTACAAATCAGTAATGAACAAGGTAAAAAGCACTGGACCTAGTACTGAGCCCTGCAGTACCCTACTGCTTACCACCTTCTACTGTGAAACCCACCTATTTATACTCACTCTCTGTTTTCTGTTAATTAACCAGTTTTTAATCCACAAGAGGACTTGTCCCCTTATCCCATGACTGCTGAGTTTACTTAGGAGCCTTTCATGAGAAACTTTATCAAAAGGTTTCTGGAAGTCCAGGTGAACAACATCTGGTTTGCCAGTTCTCTCATTACCTAGACTTGGCTGATGTAGCCCTACTGATCCATGCTTCTGTAACCTCATGGCTGGATTACTCCAATGTTCTCTACATGGGGCTCCCCTTGAAGACAACCCAGAAACTACAACAGGTCTAGAATGTGGTAGCCTGATTGTTGTCAGGGGCTAGCAGCAGGGAACATAAGTTGGCCATTGGCTGCCAGTTTGTTTCTGAGTTCAACTTGCTGGTTATGACATCTTTAAAGAGGGGCAAGGGAAGAGATTTGGAACTTGTTATTTTATTAAAATATTTATTTTTGTGTTTAAACTGAAAATGTTAACTATTATTGTAAGCCACCTTGAATCTTGAGGAAAGGCAGGATATAAATGTTTAAATAAATACATTCCAATATTGGCATATTTATGACCTGATTCCTGATGGGAAATGGAGATGGAATGTGTTAGGCCAAGGGTTAAAATCCATGTGGATTTTTTGGTAAACATCAGTGCACAAGATACCCAAAGCTCAGGTGCCTTGTACCTTGCACTAGAGATGCCTGGAATTGACTCCAGGGCCTTCTGTATACAATACACACACTGTACTGCTGAACCACAACACCTCCTCATAAGAAATGTATGTAGAATCAGTGCATAGGAAAAAAATGATCAGAATATGTTTTGCACCAATTTCCCAGTGTTCTTCTGAAAATCCAAGCAGGCTCTACTAGCACATAAACTCTATATGCATAGGCTGTTTCTGCATGATCTCTTATCATAATTTTTTGTAGGTTTTACACATATTGTCGGTGTTCAGGCCTCCAGAACTATGTGTGGATGTTGGATGAGGGCTTGGATGTGTGATGCTGTTTCCCCTTCACACATTGATTCTATATACGATTGTTGAGTGGGCTATAGTGCTCTCTGTTCACTTTGGTTTTGGTATCAGAGGCTTTTGATACAATCATTTATCTTTTAGTCACAATGTATAAGGGACACTGCAGGGGAAAATAAACTCCTCTGTCTAGCTGTAACTCTGATTTTTCTGTGTTTTTAGGGGAATGACCATGGCTCAGTGGTGAAACATCTGCTTTCTATACAGAAGGTTACAGGTTCTCTGTCCAGTTACAAGCATTATCATTAGATGGAAAGACTCTGGAGACCCACTGCCAGTCACATTAGACAGTACTAATCTTTTTTAAAAATTTATTTATAATTTTTCAACATTATAAACAGCCTTTGGCAGATTTACACATATTTTCGTGAGTCATTTTTTCTCATCGTATTATTCAACCATACATACAGTTTTTCCCATCTTTTCTCATGTACATCTTGGTCTTTCCCTTGTAATATTAAACTTAACCTATCCATTTCAGCCAACATTAACAGTTTTTCTATCAGTTCCTCTTTTGAGGGTATTATATCTGATTTCTAACATTTTGTTAACAGTACTAATCTTGAGAAACCAATGGTCTGACTCAATATAAGGCAACTTCATATGTGAAATATGAGGGGAAACGATCTTGTGTGGGTTCACAATCTTGCAATGATTTGTTCCACTTTTATCTTCTACCAAAGAGCAACATTCCTGAAAGATTATAAAAAATTTGAATTTAGGGCATTTCTGACATGATTTCTTTGAAAATAAATTTAATCTACAGAAAAAGAATAGCTCAACAAATTGGTGGTTCATTTTATTCAAAGAGCAGCTGGAGTGATGTTAAAATCTGAAATTTCAATGTAATGCATTTTTTACTGAAGCATTTTAGAGAGACCCATATCTCAAGCTATTTTAGCACTATCTGTCCATTTCTTTCCCCCCTTCTCACCACAAGCATTTACTTTTCTTTTCATCACATTTTGGTTGATCCCACCATATGCATCTTGTTCAGGCCAGAACTTGATAAGATCGCCTGGATTTATTTATCTTGTATTCTACAGCTGAGGTGGTCTTCATATGAGCACTAATAATGTTTACATTTATAAAATGGAAGGCAGACATTTTGCTGCGGTGAAGGATCACAAGGTCAACAAAACATACAGATTAGATCGTCTACCTAAACAGATTGCAATGCAGTGAAAGTTCAGAGATGGAGATTTGTATCCTTTTTGTTTTGTACTCAGAGGCCAAGATTTTACCTCAGTGACCAACTGCCAACCTTTGGATTGCTATCTCATTTTGCCAACAGTACGGCAACATAAGTTAGTTCAGCTTATTTGTTACTTAAGATACCTACTAAAGTTATGATCCTAGTAAATCAACACCATAAGTAAGTAACTCTAGATGTTTGCTTAAAGCAGTGGCTCTCAGATTTCCTGCTTTCAGGAAAACTTTGGAAAATAATTTCATCTACTGAGGTAGCCCGGCTTGCCTACTATGGAACCCAGTACATTGCAGAGAATGTTACAGCATGTTCCCAAGAACACAGTTTAAGGCAATCCTGAAACAATTTCCAGAAATGCTATTGATTTAATATTGATTGTCTCCACTCAGAAACCATTGAAAAACATTGTTTAATTGAACTAACTATGGTTTATTGATTGCCTGAATGCCAAACAGCCAACTAATTATTGTATCTGTGATCTGAAACAAGAGTTTGAAGTTGGTATACTAGCTGCAGTCTTAATTGTTGCATGAATGCATACATCTTGGCTTAATCCTGGCTCACACCTGAGCTTCACATGCCCTCACGGTACAAAGGCACTTGGTGAGAGTAGTTCAAAAGAGAAACTTTTCTTGCCTTTCACCAGCTAGGCTTTCATTTTCAGTTGGGTTTCACCAATGGCCCAAATGGTGCACCTATAATGTGTGCACTGAACAATGTGTGAATTAGCCCTGGAAATTAGTGCTATGGTCAGAGCAAAAAAAGAAAAAGATGAGCCATGTCAGCGTTAGCCCTGGATGGCCCTAGTAAGAGCAGAGAGAGTTCTCCCCAAGCTCAACAGCTCAGCTATATCTGTCTCTCCTCCATGGCTCACTGAAGGTAAGGACTCCAAAAGAACCTCACTGCACTGGAGACCTCTTAGTCCAACATTCCGTTTGCATTCAACAGACCTCCCTTGTTGGTCATCTCTAGCATATGACACTCAGAATTATACTACCATTGAACCTGGAAATTCTATTGATCTATCATAGCTAAAAGCTATTGATAAGAACTATCCTCTATCTAAACTAACTATTTTTAAAAAAAAATCTTGGGATCTGGCTACACATTTCATGCAAATACATATAACCTAACACCAGTGGCTTCTGTCTGAGACAAGGAACTTCATCAGAGAGTATGAGGCACAGCCCTACAAGGGGCACTTCCCCAACCACAGTTTCCTGGCTAGTTAGAGATCCAATTTGGTTTAGAGATTAGCATGTTGGACAAGGATGTCGGAGGTTCAGATGTGCACTCAGGCATAAAGGTCACACTGGATGACCTCAGCCCATTGTCTCTGAGCCTAACCTACCTCACTGGGATGTTGAAAAAATAAAATGTAGATGGGGAGAATGATGTTGTAAGTTGCTTTGGGTCCCCACTGTAGAGAAAAATGAGTTACAATTCTTGGTGGGTGGCAGGAACAATGCCAGACCCCCCTCTCCTTCTTGGCATCCCATAGCATCATGGAGTTGCAGACGCACCCTGTAAAGATCCAGATAGTAGTCAGCTGATCAATGACAGTTGCTCTTTAGCAGTAAGCTGTCTGACAATCAGCTGCTCAGTACTTCTACCCTGGGGGTTAGAAAGAGGACCAATAGGGAAAAGATTGGTCTGAGGCCACTATTGATACATCACAGGCTTGGCCATGCCTCTAGTAGAAGATAAGATCAGTCATGTGCCCGAACCTATCTGATCAAGTCCTAATTGTAAAATATGGATGTGTTTCCCTTTCTCAGTAAGTACAATTCCTAAGAATTTCAAACCAATTATGGGGGGGTGGGGTGGAAGTGAAAGGAAAAACTAATCCACACCATTTTAACCACCATAATAAAGGTAACAAAAATGGTAAAGCACAAAAGGGACTCAAAACAACCCAACACAATTGTTATACTCCAGGCCTGGCAAGAGCCTTTAAAAGGCTTGAGGGAGGAGGCCAAGAAGGATGGATTTGCTTTGGCTCCCAGCTCAGAAGGGAGTAAAGCTATGGGAGAGGAGGTGCAACAGAGTGGTGCTCGGCACACAACCCTCTTTGTCTAAGGCCAAGGGAAGCCACTTCAGGCAAATTGGACTGTGGCTCATGATGACTATGGCCTTGGGTTGCCAGATATTAGCTGGAAACCACTGGGAGAGGGAGGGGATTAGCTGGAAACCACTGGGAGAGGGAGGGAATAAAACCATAGAGGGAATAAAACCATAGAGTTTTTGTCTGAGTTCTTGATTGTCATGTCAGCATCATGTTTGCAATGTGATGTCACCAATTATGTGGCATGATTTGAACCATTGCTCTAATTTATTCAGTTTGTATTCAGGGGTTGCCATATGCAGGGTTCATAGGAGAAAGGGGAGACAAATCACCCCCCCCCCAAAAAAAATCATTGTATTGTGAGGACAACTCAATATAAGCAATTAAAAATATTGCCACAAAGAGTGGACTCAGTAACATGCCAGTTTACAGCACCAGCCTCTAAGAACCTTGGGTATTTTAGTAAGCGGAAGTGCTGAGAATGGCTTTTTAGAGATCCGTAGTCTCCTCTTTTGTCAAAGAACTACCATTCCCAGAGTTTCCTGGGAAAGAGGGAGCTGCTCTGAAATCATTTTAAGGCTGTTGTGTGTAGATGTCCAGAGAAGCTGGCTCATAAATCGAGAATTCTTCTAAGAATATATTTTAACTCATTTAGCTGTAGTGAAATAAATATTTTGCCAAGGTAAATGGTACAGGCTTCGGAGGAGACAATATAATCTGAGTCTTGATAAAAGAGCCATGTGTTTTCTTAGGGTGAAGTTATCTCATTTCACAGGGCACAGGCTCGATGAAATCCATATGTACTCATATTTTAGATTTCTACATTGCATGTGATGAGCTGAATCCCACAAGGCGCTGACATAAGGTCTCACCAATTCATTTCCCAGTCCTGAAGTCAAATCTGGTAGTTGAACAACCAGATGTCTAGAAGTCTAATTCTTCATGTCTGTTATAATTAAGTTCCTTTATACATGGGCAGACCTCAGAAAAGTTGTAGTTTTCCCTGCTTTATATACTTCTTGCATTGACTTGCCTTCTTCCCAACTCCATGTAGGTACAACAACCCAATGTCTCTTAACAACACATGTCCTTATTTACTTTTATACTATTAATATTACTAAGCCAGTGGAGCATTGTGATTTAAGTGCTAGAGTAGGCTTGGGGAGAACCAGGTTCCTGTTTCCATCACAAAAATTGCTGGGCAACCTTGGTCATTCTCTCACTCTAATGTATTCCACATGATTGTTGTGAAGATTAAATAGAGAACCATGTATGTTTCTATGAGCTTATTAGAGGAAGGTGGGATAAAAGGTAATAAATAAATAAAATCAAGAACTTAAGAAGAGCCCTGCTGAATCAGGCCAGTTGTCCACAACATCCCATTGCATTTATTTATCATTCTGTATTATGTTTTTATATTCCACATTTCTTTCTTTATGGAATGCAAGATGATTTAACTAGGATTCTGAGTAAGTTTCCCATCCAGGAACTGAACAAATCCAGACCTGCTTAGCCTCAGGATGTGTAACAGACAGCTCATGCTCTGCACTTGGCGTGGTCTTTCCTGAGAGAGAGGCACCCCAAAACAACCTCTGAACCTCCACAAGTAGTGCCCTCATAAAGCCAGGCCTGTCTTAAACAGTGGCCAAGTGAGAACACAGGACTTGCTGCACTGTCAAACATCCTCCATGCAAGCAACCCCACCCACTCCTCTCATATCAATTCAGTCCATAAGGACTAGAATGGACAAATCTCTGCTCTTGCCTCAGGCATCTCCTCCTGACCAAATGGCCAGTCTTTTGTCTATCAGATGTACAGGCAGGCAGAGACAAAAAGCCACTGGTACGTGTCTTTGTCAAGAATGGAGCATGTTGCATGTTTCCTGCCCCAAATCCTGTCACACCAGTATGTCAGGAAATACCTTCTGGATAATCCTCTCATTCATATCTCCGTATCTTTGTCTAAAATATCTGCATCCCTTGTACTTATGCCAGACTCATCAAGGTAAATACTACAGGTCCATCTCTGTTGGATGGTCATCCATTCAGGCTCATCCTGCCACACATTAAGAAACCTCAACTCTGTTGTCTGGCACCTGGGAAATGCCAGACCATGCTATTTTATTTATTTATTTATTTATTTATTGCTATTGTTCCATAATGGGAATCCCACTGTGAAACTAGCCACCACACTTCAACATACCCTTAGGATACATTTTGCGGTATAATTATATACCCAGTCCCACACAGGCATGGTGTGATTGGGCTGGGTGCATATAAAGCCATTGCCCCCGATTATAACTCAGGTCCCCCATAGTCTCGCTGGTCAGATCCATGCACCTCTTTCCTACAACCTCTGGACCTCATTACCTCTACAGGATAGGTATAGTATTACCCCAATCCCCCATCCTTTCTATCCGTCAACTAATTTCTATCCGTCAACTGATTTTGTATTGCGGAGTTATCCAAATTTAGGAGTTAGTGGGAGCCAGCACCTGTTGTCAAAGGATTACTCTGGTTGATTTGATACCCTAGCTGGTCTGAGGTTACAGCTGGTTCGTAGCTGGCGAAGACCAGCAGGTGGAATGATGACCAAGCAAAGGATTCCAGTGCTCCTGAGGAGGGGAAAGTATAGTGGGGGAACTAGGCAGGGAGTTCAGGGAAGGGGACAGAGAAGTAGATCAGATCAGCCTCCTTCCTGCCTATGTCCCATCCCAAGAGTTGTAGGCAGTGGGACTAGGAGGATTGACCCCCCCCTCCAACATTGGTATTGTGCAATGCCAGGTCAATGAACAATAAGACCATGGTCCTTTGGGACTTCCTGCAGGAGCAGGTTGTAGACCTAGCATGCGTGACCGAGACCTGGGGGCGAGAAGGGGAGACAGTAGCTCTCTCCCAGTTGGCTCCTCCCGAGTTCTCAGTCCTTCACCAATCGCAGACTAGGGGGTGGGGAGGAGGAGTTGCTTTATTCATTTGGGAGGTTTACTCATTCAGGGCATTCCCATCACTGAGGATCATAGGCATAGAGTGTGCTGGCCTAGTGAGGAAAGCTGGGGAGAGTGTGGCAATTTGGTTGGTGTACTGACCACCCAACGCACTGACTGATAGCCTACCATCCTTGATGGAGGCCATATCAGGTTGGGCATTGGAACACCCTGGACTGATAGTCCTGGGTGATTTCAATGTCCATGCTGATGATGTGACCTTCACTCAGGCAGTGGACCTGGTGTCATCCATGGCAGCCTTAGGACTCACCCAATTTATAACAGCTCCCACTGACCAGGCTGGGCACACGCTCAATTTGATCTTTGCGGCAGGGGTCACAGTGGATTGGATTACTGCTTTGGCAGTACTATGGTCAGACCACTTTGCCTTGAAGGCCTGGCTGAATGTTTCATTCCAACACTGTTTGGGCGGTGAGCCTATTTTGGCTCGCCTGCTGAGCCAAATGGACCCAGTTCAGCTTCAGATGGCTCTTTATTTATTTATTTCCATTTATTTTGATCCCACCCTTC
Source organism: Gekko japonicus (assembly GCF_001447785.1). NCBI lineage: Eukaryota > Metazoa > Chordata > Lepidosauria > Squamata > Gekkonidae > Gekko > Gekko japonicus. The sequence goes on from NW_015164192.1 coordinate 350,088, forward strand.
CCATCGAGATGGGCTCAGGGCGGCTTACAACATATTTGTAGTACAATTAAAAACACAGTATTTAAAAAGATAAAACAGTTAAAACCATCACAATTTCAAAGTGTTAGTAGTACAGGTAATAAACGATGGTGGCGTTCTTCCAGCATCTAGATGGCAACAACCACCATTGTCCAGGTCCTTGGCAGGCTATTAGATGTTGATTTAATGCTGATGTTGGTATTAGTATTGGTATTGGGCCAGGGCCATGACATCAGTGGCAGCACCCTAATCGAAAGCCTGGTGTAAGAGCTCCATTTTACAGGCCCTGCAGAACTGTAAAAGGTTCCACAGGGCCCTGATGCCCTCCGGGAGCTCATTCCACTAGTACTGGGCTGCCACAGAAAAGGCCCTGGCCCTAATCACAGATAGCCTGGCTTCTTTAGGACCTGGAACGGCCAAACGATGTTGGGACTCTGATCTTACTGCTCTCTGGGGAATATGTGGGAAAAGGCGGTCCCTTAGGTAAGTAGGTCCCTGACCATATAGGGCTTTAAAGATAAGAACCAGCACGTTGAACCAAATCTGGTATGCTATAGGCAGCCAGTGCAGTGCTTTTAGGGCAGGCTAGATGTGCTCCCGCATAGGGAGATACAACAACAGCCTTGCCGCTGCATTCTGCACCTGCTACAGCTTCCGGATTTGGGACAAAGGCAGCCCCAAGTAGAGAGCATTGCAGTAATGCAATCTCGAGGTGACCATTGCATGGATCACTGTTGCCAAGTCACTGAGTTCAAGGAATAGAACTGACTGCTTAATCAGCCGCAGATGGTAAAAGGCAGACTTCGCCGTGGCTGCTACCTGGGCTTCCATTGTTAAGGAGGCATCCAGGAGCACTCCCAAACTCCTAACCTCTGGTGCCGGCACCAATGGTGCCCCAACGAAGGCCAGGAGAGGTATCCCTAGCCTTGGCCCACTCCGACTCAGGCACAGGACCTCTGTCTTCGTGGGATTCAATTTCAATCAATTCAGTCTAAGCCAACCAGCCACGGCTTTCAATGCCAGGTCCAGATCGCCTGGACTAGAGTCTGACTGGCTGTCCAACAACAGATAGAGCCAGATGTCATCCGCATACTGGTGACAACCCAACCCATACCTCCAGGCAATCTGGGCAAGGGGGCGCATGTAGTTGTTAAATAACATCAGGGAGAGTACTGTCCCTTGTGGCACTCCGCAGACAAGTGGGTGCCTTCAGGTCAGCTGTTTTCCCAATGCCACCCTTTGTCCCCGACCCTGAATGAATGAGGAGAGCCACTGCAAGGCAAACCCCTGAATCCCAGTGTCGCCGAGGTGGTGGGTCAGTAGTTGATAGTCGACCATGTTGAATGCCACCGACAGGTCTAACAACAACAACACTGCCTTACCGCCTCGATCCAGGTGCCTCCAAAGGTCATCTGTGAGGGCAACCAGGACCATCTCTGTCCCATGGCCTGGTCAGAAACTGGACTGGAAGGGATCTAGTGTGGAGGTGTCATCCAAAAAAACTCTGCAGCTGAGTTGCCACTGCCCTCTCAATCAGTTTGCCCAGATAGGGCAGGTTGGATACCGGCCGATAGTTGGCCAATTCAGCTGGGTCCAAAGGTGGTTTTTTTCAGGAGAGGGTGGACCACTACTTCCTTTAGTGCACTAGGGAACAGGCCCTCAACAAGGGACTTATTGATGCTCTCCCATAGTGCACCTCGTAGACCATCACAACTCGCTATAATTAGCCATGATGGGCACAGATCAAGGCTACAAGTGGTTGGATGCACAGCTGAGAGTAATTTGTCAACCTCCTCTAGGCTGAGTGGACTGAAATAATTCAAAACTTGACAAGAAGATGCACATGGAGAATCAAGTTCTGTTACTGTCTCAACTGTGGCAGGGAGGTTGTGGTGGAGCGACAGGACTTTATCTGCAAAATAGCTTGGAAAAGCCTCACAACCTATCTCCAATTACTTATTGTTTGACCTGCCCTGTGGCAGAGTAGTAAGAGTCCGAATTGTTCTAAATAATTGGGCAGATGCAATTGTGGTCGCATAATATTCTCCTTTTGCGGCCTTGACTGCCATCTCATAGGATCTCATAAACATCCTATAAAATGCTCTTGTTGCTCCGTCACAAGCGCGACACCACTGTCTCTCTAGCTGTCTAAGCTCCCGCTTCATCAACCTCAACTCCTGTGCATACCATGGAGTGAGTTTGAGGCGGGGGTGCAGAGGACGTTGGGGAACGATCTAATCAATGGCTGCCAAAAGACAGGTTTGCCAGTTCTCGACAAGCTCATCCAATGAGCCACCAGGGGGCATCGGATCCTGCAGGGCCATCTGGAACTTCATAGGGTCCATTTGGTTCTGCGAGCAAGCCAAAATATGCTTGCTGCCCAAACAGAGTTGGGGTGGTACATTCACATGAGCCTTCAGAGCATAGTGGTCTGACCATGGAACTGCCGTGGCAGTAATTCCGTCCACTGTGAAGATCAAATCAAGCGTGTGCCCTGCTCAATGAGTGGGGGCTGTAACATATTGGGAGAGTCCTAGTGCTGCCATGGATGACACCGGGTCCATTGCCTGCATGGAGGTCGCATCATCAGCATGGACATTGAAGTGACCCAAGACTAACAGTCTAGGGTGCTTCAATACCCAGCCTGATACAGCCTCCAGCAGGGATGGCAGGCTGTTTGCTGGTGCATTGGGTGGACAGTAGACCAACCAAATCACCAAACTCTCTCCAGCTTCCCACATGAAGCTGGCACACTCTATGCCCATGAGCATCAGCGGCAGGAAGCGCTCTGAAGGTGTAATCCTCCTGAATGAATAGTGCCACTCCTCCCCCCTGCCCCTTAGTCCAGGATTGGTGATGGACCGAGAACCCAAGAGGAGCTAACTGGGAGAGAGCTACAGTCTCACCGTCTCGCACCCAGGTCTCTATCACACATGCCAGGTCCATGTCCTGTTCAGACAGAAAATCATGGAGGACCATGGTCTTATTATTTATGGACCTGGCATTGCACAGCACCAATGTCGGAGAGGGGTCAGCAATCTTAGCCCCACTGCCTACTACCTTCAGGATGGGACGCAGCCCCCTGGCAGCTCATTAAATGAACTTGTAGAGGACTGGCATAGTCAACTCTCTACAGCCATCAACGATATCACTTTCTGGTGCCCTCTGTGCCCCCGACCTAAGCTCGCTCCATGGTGTACCCAGAAATTGCGGCTGATGAAGAGGGGTTAAGATGGTTAGAAAGACAATGGCGGCACGCTCATAATGAAGCTACAAGAACATCATATAGGATGTTTATGAGATCCTATGAGGTGGCAGTCAAAGCTGCTAAGAGACAATATTATATGGCTGTGATTGCATCTGCAAACTCACTCCCAGTCCAATAGTTTAGAACAATTTGGTCTATTACTGCTCTGCCACAAGGCAGACCAAATGCTAGGGAATTGGACATTGGTTTTGAGGCTTTCACGAGCTACTTTGCAGATAAAGTCCTGTCGCTCCGCCGTGACCTCCCTGCCACAGTTGATACAGTGAGTGAACTCGAGGCTCCATGCATGTCTTCCAGTCGGGTTATGGTTCACTTCAGCCCACTCAGCCTAGAGGAAGTCGACAGATTGCTCCTAACTGTATGCCCTACCACTTACTCCCTTGATCTGTGCCCTTCATGGCTAATTAAAGCTGGCCACGAGGGGTTCCAAGGTGCCCTCTCAGAGGGGCTGTTCCCGGGGACACTTAAGGAAGCAGTGGTTTGCCCTCTCTTGAAAAAGCCATTCTTGGATCTGGCCAAATTGGTCAACTATTGGCTGGTTTCCAACTTGCCCTATTTGGGCAAGATAATAGAGAGGGCAGTGGCAATTCAGTTACAGGGCTTCTTGGATGACACTTTCATTTTAGACCCCTTCCAGTCCAGCTTTCACCCGGGCCATGGACGGAGACGACACTGGTAACCCTCATGGATGGCCTTCGGAGGCATCTGGATCGGGGCGGAATGGCAGTGCTGTTGTTGTTAGACCTGTCAGTGGCATTTGACACAGTTGACCATCAGCTACTGATCCACCAGCTCGCCGACATTGGAGTCCAGGGACTGGCCTTGCAGTGGCTTGCTTCCTTTCTCCAAGGTCAGGGACAAAGGGTGGCACTGGGTGAACAGCTATCCCGAAGGCACCCACTGGTTTGTAGAGTGCCCCAGGGGGCAGTGCTGTCCCCAGTGCTCTTTAACATCTATATGCACCCCTTCGCCCAGATTGCCCGGAGGCATGGGCTGGGATGTCACCAGTACGCAGATGACACCCAGCTCTATCTGTTGTTGGACAGCCAGTCTGACTCCAAACTGGAAGATCTGGACCGGGCATTACAAGCCATGGCTGGTTGGCTTAGACTGAGCTGGCTGAAACTGAATCTGACAAAGACGGAGGTCCTGGGTCTGAGTTGGGGTGGTCCAAGGGTAGGGGTCCAACTCCCGACCTTTAATGGGGCTTCTTTGGTGCCAGCGCTGGAGGTTAGGAGCTTGGGAGTGCTTCTAGATGCCTCCTTAACAATGGAGGCCCAGGTAGCAGCCACTGCCAAATCAGCCTTTTATCATCTTCAGCTGATCAGGCAGCCGGTTCCCTTCCTTGAATGCAATGACTTGGCAACAGCGATCCATGCGATGGTCACCTCGAGGTTGGACTACTGTAATGCCCTCTCCATGGGGGTGCCCTTGTCTCAAATCTGGAAGCTGCAGCTGGTGCAAAATGCCGCAGCCAGACTATTGATGGGACTCCTTATCTGGGAGCACATCCAGCCTGTGCAAAAGGCATTGCACTGGCTGCTGATAGCATACCAGATTAGTTTCAAGGTGCTGGTTCTTACCTTTAAAGCCCTTTATGGTCAGGGACCTACATACCTGAGGGACTGCCTTTCCCCACATGTTCCCCAGAGAGCACTGCAATCCCCCCCCCAAGTCTCAAGGAGGCCAGTTTGGCAACAACCGGGGCCAGGGCTTTCTCCGTGGCGGCTCCACTCTGGTGGAATGAGCTCCCAGAGGAGATCAGGGCCCTGTGAGACCTTTTGCAGATCCACAGAGCCTGTAAAACAGAGCTCTTTTGGAGCCATTGCCAGTGTTAACCACCACCACTAACAACTGAGAGCTGAAGGTGAGAGAGCCCTTCCCCCCCCCCGAACTTTTAATAACAGCTTGATTCAGCCGCTGGAAGGACAATTAAAAGAAGACCAAAGAACCGACTGTGAGAAGAAGGAACTGAATAATTACAGCCATCTGGAATTAATATCACTAGCACTTATCATGTTGTACAGTTAATGATTTTAGAATTGGTTTAAGCTTAATTTAGGTCCCTGCCACACAGCAGGGAAACGGAGGGCTGATCTGCGGCAAATGTGAGCCGCACCAAAGTTGGAACGCCGCGGCGGGATCCCACAGATCCCCGGAGCCGCGGCGCGTCACTCCCCGGCACGATCAGATGCCGGGGAGGAAGAGTTGGCTGGGAGGGGGAGGCTGCCGAACTGCGCATGCTCGAGCATGCGCAGTACGGCAGGGGGCCGGGAAGCACCAGCGCAAATACAAGCCGGCCGATCCCACGGCCCGGCTTGCGGCGCTCCAACGGATTCCACCACCTCGGTAGGTGGTTCTGTTTTCCTGCGCGGTATCGCCGGTAGGGACGGAACCGGGACGGATCCGGCACGCTCCCCAGATGTTGAGGTGGGATCGTGCCGGTTTGCTCCGCCCCCGTTCCGTCCCGCTCCCGGCCCAACTGGCCTCGTATGAACGGGGCCTAATATTCATGTGTTATTGTAAACTATGTATTGATTTTATGTAAGCCACCCTGAGCCATCCTTGGCTGGGAGGGTGGGGTAGAAATCCAATAAATAAATAAATAAATATCTAAATTATTATTTTCCCCTAATAAAACCCGTTTCATTCACAATTTGGAGTGGTTATTGACTCAACCAGGGGTCTAAAAGGGACTATCTCTGTAAACACTGATAGCAGGTCCTCGTTTTTCCCCAGCCTCTTGCTAGCTCTTCCTTTGCAGCTAATTTCCCCCATTTAAACCAAAGGCAAGTATTTATTTAATAAAGCTTGTAAGGGTAACAGGTGGTGGCTACATCATTAGATCATAAGAGCAGGTGTCCTAGATCAGACTAATAGTACACCTAGTACAGCTTGCTGTTTAATGCAGTAGCCAACCAGATTCCCCTGGAAGGTCTACAAGCAAGGCACAGTGAGCAACACCCCTTGGCTCCAGTACTGGCATTTAGAGGGTTTTAAAATTTTAATTATCAACAGCAGGGCTTTTTTTCTGGGGGAACATGCTGGAACAGAGTTCCAGAACCTCTTCAACAAAATTATTTTTAAAATGTTTAAACGTTTGTGAACTTTCAGTATACAGATTGAAAACTTTATTTCCCTCTTGAGAATTCCAGCACACACACACACAAAAAGCCCTGCAGAAGTGTATTAATTTCAATGCAAGGGGGTTAGACTAAAAAAATGAGCATTGGGGGTAGAGGAAATTTGCATGACAAGCTTATTTTTATACTGTGTAGCATCACTGTATATGACAAAACCTCAGCAGGATAAAATCTAGGCAATGTTATTATTACAAAAACCCTGTGAGGAAGGTTAGGCTGAAAGAAAGTGACTGGCCAGTCAGCTGGGGTTCCCCCCCCCCTCAGTCTAAGTGAACTTAGAAGGGTATGGCTGCTTAGGATGGCAATGCTGGTGAACTAAAATGTTGTCTTTGAAGAAGCACCATCTGAACCATATGGCCATTTTCTCTAGCCCATATAAGTATTTTTGTTGTCATTTACACAGAAAAGATCTGCTAGGTTAGATCCAACCAGCTTTTCTCCTGGTAAAAAAAGGGGAGGCTGGGGTTCTCTTTGACTACCAAAAAGGGCTCTGCTTCAGGTCATGAGACCTGCATATGCAAAAGTCATGTGGGACAGGGGCTGTAGTATGGAGGGAAATTGGCTGAGTGAAAACACTGCTTGGATCCAGCCCATTACCTTTACAGAGCCAGTACAGTGTAGTGGTTAACATAGCACATTAGGATCTGGGAGGTCCGGGTTCAAATCTCATTCCATCCATGAAGCAATGTAACTAAATACCATCTTATTCAGCTGTTTCATCTCAGTCCTATGCAAAACACAGTCTGGATAGGAAAGTGAGCAGGCTACTGTTCTTTTCAGGCTTGTCTGATATAATTGAATTGACTTTAAATAGCATTTCCTAGACCAAGGGTCTACTGTAGATCAATGTGAGCAGCCTGTGAGTATTGATCACTTTCCATGCTTATGAAAATACCAGTTATTACTACAGGAACAATAGTGAGATGAAGAGGAGAATAAACTAACCTAAACTGGGATCAATGGGATGCTTACACATTTCTAAACAAGAACAAAAAAAAGAACTTTGTTACTTGAGCATATATTAATGGTTCATGAGCAAAGCAGCCCTGAAATGTGTCAGACTCCCGAGTCAATCAGTTCTCAACAGCAGTCATTCAAAAGAATTAAAGTTTATTGAGATCTTTATGGCATTCAGGTATAATAACTGTTTTGTGTTAGAACTGAGGATAAAGTGCATGGAACTAATAGATATACGGAATTCAAGGGAGACCAAAATGGCTCAGGGCCAATCAGACAACAGGTAGAAGCCTGCCAAGCTAACGGGCCAGCTTTCCCAAGAGAAAGAAGACACCAGGCACTCAGGGTTATATGGCTCAGCTTACAGGGAGAGATAACCAAAATAAGAGAAACTCAGCAGAAACAAAAGTAACATTCCACAGTTACCCCCCACCCATGGCAGCCAGGGAAGTACGGAGGCCTGGCTGACAAAACGAAGCAATATCCATGGCTGGTTATTTAATTGTTAAAAGTTTGCATTTATTTTCAAGGTAGAAATCTTACATCAGTGCACTTTGTTCAGGCCATTTTTTCTACAAGCAAAAATTTGAAATAGGAATGTAAAACCCATTTGTGATATTTCTGCTCCTTCCATCGTGGGTGATGTCATTGGTGTCTCTGGTCTTTCACAGATATTGATTAGTGTATAAAGTAAAGGTTTCCCTTGCTCGAAAGCCAGTTGAATCCGACTCTACGGTGTGGTGCTCATCTCAGTTTCCAAGCCGAAGAGCCAGCGCTGTCCAAAGACGTTTCCATGGTCATGTGGCCGGCATGACTAGATGCCGAGGTGCACGGAATGCTATTACCTTCCCACCGAAGCAGTACCTGTTTATCTACTTGCAATTTCTTGCTTTCAAACTGCTAGGTTGGCAGGAGCTGGGACCAGAGCTCACTCCGTCATGTGGCACTTGGGACTCAAACTGCTAAACTACCGACCTTCCAGTCTGCAGTTCAGCATCTTAACCACTGAGCAACTGCAGCCACCTGTGCATAGTTGGTTGTAAATAACATACTTATCTAGCCTTTAACCCCACAGCTTTTTCTGGTTGCCCACACAAATACCAGTACCTGTATCTTGTGTGTGCATATGTATTAAGAAACATCCTGGTAAGAACTGGCAAGTGTAAGAGAAGTTGCCTCATACTAAATCCATCAAAGTCAGTACTGTCTACTCAGACTGGCAGCAGCTTTCCGGGGTCTCAAGTAGAGATCTTTCACATCACCTGCTGCCTGATCTTTTTTTTTTTTTGTAACTGTTTATTTATTTATTATTATTTCGATTTACTACCCCGCTCAAACCCCCTAAGGGGTCTCTGAGCGGTTTACAGATTAACCTTTATACCTAATCTATGGCCACAGAAACACAGGGTGGGGATAATCCCTACCGGCACCCAGTGGAGGCACTGGAATTCCCGGGTCAGCTTTCGCCGGCTCGACGTCTCGGCAGTCTCTGGCTCCATTTTTCTTTCAACGGTCTTTCTTGTGGTGCGTCAGCAGGGCCCCTTCGACGTGCCTCACACTCCGGCGCGGCTTTCAGCTCTGTCCTTCCGGCTCCTCCGCGCCTGCGCCGTCCATGCTCCTCACGTCATCCGACTCCGCCTCTTCACCACTGTCTGTTCCATCTTTCAAGTTGTACCGGGACGCCATCTTCCAGCCGTTTGCTGCTCGCCGCTTCGCTGTTCCACCGGACTCGACACTCCAACAACCCCCCTCGGCAGGGGAGGGTGCCCCCTACCCTCTAAGGTAGGTACCCATTTTATCTACTTGCGCATAGATGTTAATTGGCGCTTTCGAACCGCTGGGTTGACGGGAGCTGGGACGTGGGCCAGTTGCTCACACTGGCCACGGCGGGATTCGAACAGCTGTAGCAGCTGTTCATAGATGTTTCTATCAGGCGTTTAACCACCTGCGCCACCGCTCCCTGGGAATTGAACCTGGGACCTTCTGCATGCCAAGCAGAGGCTCTACCACTGAGCCATGGTCCCCTCCCCAAAGGGTAAATAGTAACATCTACCAATGACCAATAACATCCACTGAAGGAATATAGTCAGGCAGCTGTTGTAGAGGACAGTGGAAGCGGTTAGCAAAGCTACCTTGGTTGCAAGATGGTTCCTGTTCCTAACGTATGCTGCTGGTGTTGGAGATCCCGTTGGCCAAGTAAATTAGTGGTTCCCTGCTTCACAGCAGAGAGCCAGTATAAACTAACAGAGTTTATACTCTAGATCCAAGTTTCAAGGAATTACAGGGCAATTCTTCTAAGTAGAGTTTCACCTTTCTAAACTGTAGAAGGGTTTAGATCTGCTTAGGATGTCTCTGCTACAATTGGTAGGACAGGTGATGGCAGTTCTTTGTGGATAACACCCAGCTTTAGATTTCATTATCTATGCCTCCAAAAGTAGCTATGAAGATCCCAGGCCAGTGTCCTGAAGCTGTGGTTAAGTGGTGGAAACTGAACCTTACTCCAGACAAGATGGAGGGGATGGTTGCTGGGAAGGTAGACTGTTCAGCTGGAATTGATCTAGCAGACCTAGATGGGGTTAGATAAAGGTAAGAGGTGGGGGGAGGGTCTCTTAGCCTTGCTGATGGATAAAGAGATCAGTGCTGCTGCTAGGGATGCCCTCTTTCAGTTACAACTTTATTCACACTTACTGACCTAACCACAAAGATTCACACTGCTATAACCTCCAGGCTGGACTACTGTAATGTGGTCTGTCTTCAAAGGCAGCCATCTCTGAAGCTTCAGCTGGAACGAAATGGAACACATGGCTCCAGTGCTGCATCAACTGCACAAATTTGTTCCCAGGTCCAGTTTATCACAAGTTTGTCGCATGTTTGTTCCCAGGTCAGTTTCAAAGTTTATCACCCTTAAACCCTTCACAGCCTGGGACTTTTATTCCTCTCAAACTGTGTCTCCCAGTATACTCCTGTGTGCTGTGCCGGATGTGCTGGTTACACTCTTCAGACAGCCTTCTCCTCATGGAAACCTGTTCTAGCAGAGAAGGTAAAGAGTGCATATAAACCATATTGAACACCTTCCAAAATGCAGTCAATGAGGAGGGCATTTGGTGGAAAGTAAACTGTTTTTGGCATATTTGGCTGCATTTTAAATGTGTTGTGTTTTCTAATTGTAGTGTGTAGTGTTTTTATCTTGCTGATGCAGCTCTTTCACCTTTGTTAGTCATCTTGAGTCTGAGAAGTTAAGGTGGAAAGCAAACCTCTTAAATAAATTAATACATGTTTACATGTTTTTTCTCATGGGTCAGAAACCTAGATGGAGATATTATCTAATGTGTATATGTGAGCCTAACTTAGATAGCCCAGGCTGGCCTGATCTCACCAGATCTGGGAAACTAAGCAGGGTCAGCCCTCATAAGTATTTGAATGGGAGACCACCAAGGAAGTCCAAGGTTGCTATGCAGAGGCAGGCAAAGGCAAACCATCTCTGAACATTATTTTTTAATTTGCTTATATGATTTGCGGAATATTTATGCCACTTACAAGCAATTGACAAAAATCCAAACATCCATTCTGATGGCAATATTATGACTGAATTTTGTTACTATGATGTGAAAAAAAGATGATCGCCATTTCAACCTGAGTGCAGAAATGCCTTAAAATAAACCTGAACTTCCAAATCCTGATGTTCAGTAACATCCCAACCTCAGATCAAATATGATACTCCGATATACATCAGGTGTAGAATGTACATAAATGTATTTAACAACTTCACCAACTCCCTCAGCTTCTCTCAAGGTGAGCTCCTGATCACTTCCCCTCAATGCTGCTTGTTCAAATTTTCCTAACACACTGTCAAGTAGATTTGCACGTGCACAATACCTGCTCGGTCACTGAAACCTGAGGCTGCTTTTACACTGTTAAAAATAAATAATTAAATTTATCAGAGAAAAAGCAGTGTCTTCCAGAGTCAAAGTCATCTGAGTCACCAAACTGACCCATCACTTCCATTCGTTGCTACTTTGTACCTGCACAGTAAGATGTATTTTTCGAGCGCTTGACACTGGACAGACTGCATTGCCTGCTCTTTATGTCCAAACAGTCAGTGGCATTAGAAACCCAAACACTACAGCAACTTATGAAACTTTTATTTAAAGTCTTTTTTGTTTGTAACAATAAAGGAAGAGAGAGAGGGAGGTGTTACTCTTCCAAACCAGACTGATGCTACCTGCCACTAGCCCACTGCCCTTCTCCATTTGGTTTGAAACAGTACATGCCCCCCTCCCAAAATTCTGGGTATATTCCAAGCTCCATAATTAAAACTTATTTGCCAATTACATGGCACAGAACAAATCAAGCTTGTCATGGGAAATTAATGTCCACATTGTGCGATTCAGGTTTTAAATCAAAGTTGACAAACAAAGCTGGAGCATCCCTCTCTGTGAACTATGGGGCACTTTTTGCATATATAAATGGAAATTAACATTTCATGGCAATTTATTAATTTAATTAGGTGTTTTCAGCATTTATTTCCAGCATTACTTAAGCAGAACACCCCTATTGAAAGCTTTTGAAGGGAAGGTCACAGGAGTGAATCTTGTTTTGCCAGGTGGACTGTCTAGTGTATACAGGACCCTGATAAAAACCAGCTGCAACGGCCTGATACTGGCAAAGGCTGAACTATGTAAACAAATATATCTTGGCCCCAGATACTTGCCACATCTGCCAACAATTAGTTATCTATCAGAGCTGGAAAAGGGGTACAGAATAAACATGGTCTGATTTCAGAATAAGCAAACAAACAGGGGACTTGGCATCATGATTCATTGAGTGGCTGCGGAGTTGCCTAACTTGTCGAATCAGACTCCAGCCTGTCAATCTGTGAAGTTTAATGAGGAATATTAGATAACAAAAGATCTGCTTGTTTGAATGCTTTGCAGATGGTCTGGGAGTGAAGCAACCAACTTGCCTGCCTGTTTGAAAGTGGTTTCTAAATAATCAGCTGGGTTGCTTATGGATGTGAGATGAGAACATAGAGAGAGGCATTTTGACTACATGGTGACTGGGCTTCTTGGATCAAATGTTGTAGACATCACACACACTGTCTAGATAAGGTGATAGATAGTGGTGGGAAGGAGTCGGCAGTCATGTTGCACATTAGCACCCATGATAATGGCAAAGATAGTCCTGTGTTCTTGGAGGAAAAATTTACGTTTCTAGGCCGAAAGTTAAAGGCCAAAACCTCAGAGCAGCATTCTCAGAATTGCTACCAGTTCCATGCACAGAACCAGCTGGACGGGAACTTATGAGGTATCTCAACTTGTGAATGAATGAGAAAGTGCTGCTTCAGGAAGGGGTTAATTTTTTTAGACACTGGGGAACTTTCTGGGACAAGCCCAACGTGTACAAAAGAGATGGGCTTCAGTTCAACCAAAAGAGAATGCTGGCATTTAATATCAAAAAGGTAGAACAGTGGCTTTTAAACTAATCCCATTGGGAAAGCCAATAGAAGCTGGGGAGACACCAGTTTGGGACAAGTCAGCCCAGGGGTCATTTCGTAGAAAAAGAGGTGCAGGAGCTCATTAGCATAACTCATTAGCATAACTCATAATCATAACTTATTTGCATATGCCACACCCCCTGACATCGCCGGAAGTGTGTCAGAAGGCAACACCCACCGCTCAGGCTCCACTGGACTGTTTTGAATTGCTAGCTATTGGGGGGGGGGAACGTGCAGATCTGTCCTTGCAGAGGAGGGAGAGCTTGTACCTGAACAAAACTTGGTCTTAAAGGTGCCACTGGACTGCTTTGGACTGGGCAGCTCTACAACTGACCTGGCTGCTTCTTGCTCTGACTGAGGGCTGCTGGGAGCAGGGGGTGGGGCTTGTTGCATGTGCCCGCCCCCTGGGCTCTTTACTGCCGGAGCTCCGCTCCTGCAGGAAATGACCCCTGAGTCAGCCCAAAGGGTTGATAGTGTAAGCACTCAGGGTAATAGTGTAAACACTGTGGGTAGGATGGCAAAGGAGGACCATGTGTGGAGACAAAAGTGTTGAGAGAGGTGAGGGTTGTGGGAGAGGGAAATGTGTTACAGGTGTCTATATGCCAATGCACTTGGTGCTAAATGACAATTAGATATAGTGGGTATCTCAGAAACATGGTAGAATGGACTGATCATTACTTTGTGAAGGTCAGTTTGAGATTGCCTCCTCCCTCTACAGGGGTGGTGAGCTTATTTTTGCTCGGTCGCAAAGTCTCATGGATCCAACTGGATTCCAGAATGCTCTGTGGGATTTGTCTGTCTCTGCCAGCAGCTCTCTTGATGAACTCAGTGATACCTAGAATCTGTGCCTTCAGGAGGCCATTGACTGAGTTGCCCTGCAGTGCCCTCTTTGCCCCCATACTACTTTGGCTCCCTGGTATATGGCTGGACTAAGGATGGTAAAAAGGAGGCTTAAACAGCTAGAGCAGTGTGGGCAACAAACTCGTGATGAAGCAACAAGAGCCCTTTATAGAGCCTGCAAAGTACTCTAACTTTTCTGCCTTTATTGCATCTGCCGTGCAGTGTCCAGCTCAATTATTTAGAGTTATTAGGCAACTGACAACCCCTTTGGTGGCTCCAAAAGTAGATGAAAATTCAGCTATTAGCTGTGACACATTTGCAATGTTCTTTTCAGATAAAGTCTGTCTCCTTCGACAAGACTTGACTGCTAGATTTGGAGTTGGTAGGAATCTAGGGGCCTTGTTTGTGCAATTGGGTCCATTTTTTAACTCCTTCAACCCACTCTCCCTGGCAGATGTTGACAGGGTCTTATTGGCTGTGCAGCCTGCTACCTGCTCCTTGGATCCCTGCCCTTCCTGGTTGGTGAAAGTCTCCAGGGAAGTAGTAGGAGGAGCCTTGGGAGACATTCTAAATCTCTCACTCTCCCAGGGCTCTTTCTCTAGCTCCCTCAAGGAGGCAATGGTGACACTCCTTCTGAAAAAGTCATTGTTAGATGAGAAGGATCTAGCCAATTCCCACCCAGTATCTTATCTTCCATTTCTGGGAAAGGTGGTTGAGTGAACAGCTCCAGGAATTCCTGGAAGAGACATGTGCCCTGGGGTTCAGGACTGAAACAGCTCTGGTTGCTCTGGTTGATGATCTCCAGTTACACCTTGATGCAGGTGGGATGGTGCTACTGATCCTGTTGGATCTGTCTATTGCCTTCGATACAGTAGACCATTTGGTCTTGGTCCGCCGCCTAGCCTTTTTAGGTATGAGGGATATGGCCTTGAGCTGGTTCTTCTCATTCATCCCGGGTCAGTCCTAGAGGGTAATCATGGGTGGAGAGAGGTCATCACTGCACACCCCTATCCTGTGGAGTTCCACAGGGGACAATTCTCTCCCCACAATATTATTTAACATCTATGGCAGAGATTTGGAGTGGGGTGCCATCAATATGAAGATGACCCCCAGCACTACCTCTTATATAAGGAGCAACTGGTTACCAGAATTCCAGTCTTGGCTTCCTGTCTGAATGTAGTGGTGGAATGGCTAGGCAAAACTTAGTTGAAGCTAAATCCATCTAAGACAGAGATAATGTGGATGGGGAAGCCTGGACCACTAGTGTGGCTACTTCTACCGACTCTTGATGGTGTCCATCTTTCTACAGTTGTCTCAGTCAGGAATTTGGGAGTATGGCTTGATTCTTTGTTCTCCATGGACAAACATGCGTCCTTGGTGACAAAGACTGCTTTTTACCATCTACATCAGGCCCACCTTCTCAGTAGTGGCCGCTGTCCTGAAGAGGTGCGTGCCTTTCAGGACCTCCCAAGGATCCAGAGGGCATTCAAGGCTGCTCTTTTTGGGGTGGCCTCTGGGTGATTGTGATCCACCAGGCAGTTGGTATACTTCAGCTGTGTCCTCACCATCCATGCATCCTACCCTGCTTGATAGTGGATAGATTTTAATGGGAACTGATTTTTAACTTTTATATATTTTAAAGATTATTTCTTGTATCTTTGTATTGTTTTTATTGGTGGATTTTAAATGCTGTTAGCCACCCCAAGTCCCATTGATATCAATAAAGCAATCCCTGGGTATAAGCTCTATTGGCAGGACAGGGAGGGATGGGTTGGGGAGTTGGGGGAGTTGTTGAATTGTACATCAAAGATGACATAAAATCCATTCAGTTAGAAAACATCGGGGGAATGAACTGGCCAAAAGAAACTATATGGGTGGAAATACTGGGCCCTAAAAGTTACTTAAAAATGGGCATGTACTACCACTTGGAGGGAAGGCAGCATGGTATAGCCTGACCTTGTCAGATCTTGGAATCTAAGCAGTATCAGTACTTGGCTTATCTCCTTTCTCCAAGGCTGGGGACAGAGAGTGGTGCTTGGGGAGAGGGTTTCACTGCATTACCGTTTGGTATGCGGAATCCCCCATAGGGGTGATCCTTTCCCCTGTTATTCATCATCTACATGCACCCTCTCATCCAGCTGGCCCGGAGGGTCAGGCTGGGCTGTCATCAGTACACTGATGACACACAGCTATATCTGCTGATGGATGGCCACCCAGATACCACCCCAGAGATTCTGGCTAGGGCATTGGAAACCATGGCTGATTGGCTGAAACAAAGTCAACTGGAATTAAATCTATCTAAGACAGAGGTCCTATGCCTGAGCCATGGGGGAGGGGTGGAACTGGGGATCCAGCTCCCCACCCTTGATGGGGCACTGTTAGCGTCAATATTGATGGTGAGGAGTCTGGGTGTGATCCTGGATGCCTTACTTTCAGTGGAGGCCCAGGTCATGACCCTTGCCAGATCAGCCTTTTACTATCTCTGGCAGGTCAGGTAATTGGCCCCCTTTCTCTCCTGCTGTGACTTAGCCACAGTGATCCATGCATTGGTCACCTCCAGGCTGGACTACCATAACTCACTCTACACAGGGCTACCATTGAGACTGATCCAGAAACTCAAGCTGGTTCAGAAAGCAGCTGCACATGTCCTTACTGGGACCTCAGGATGAGCACATATACAGCCTGTACTCTACCAACTGCATTGGCTCCCAGTTGAGAACTGGATCACATTCAAGGTCCTGGTATTGACCTTTGAAGCCCTGTGCAATCTGTGATGACCATATCTGCAGGACTGTCTCTCCTGCTATGTCCCCCAATGAGCTTTGTGTTCTTCAGATCAACATCTACTGGTGACCCCCGGCCCAAAGGATGTCTGCTTAGCCTCAACCAGAACCAGAGCCTCTTTGGCTGTGGCCTGGTGGAACAACCTCCCAATTGAGATCAGTGCCCTGCAGGACTTACAACCATTCTGCAAGACCTGTAAAACAGAGCTGTTCTGCCACGCCTTTGGTTGAGGTGGTGCATACCTGCCCACCTGCTCTACCACCCATTCTATTCACCTGTGCTATGCACAGGCACTTTCTATGTACTGATTGGTGGGAATTCTTTGCCACTTGTTAAAAATCAGTAGATTTAGTACACATACAAGGGCTGTTTTTTTTCTGAGAACACTTTAATTGCATTATCACCATCTTGTGATTATGTATATAATTTAATTTTAATCTTTTATTATACTACGTTTTAATCTTTTAAGTTGTTATACTTACATGTTGTGAGCCACCCTGAGCCCACTTGTGGGGTACGGCGAGATAAAAATCAATTAAATAAATAAATAAATAAATAAAATGAAGTTCTAGACCTACTGGGGGAATTAAAAACTAATAAGTCTCCTGGTCCTGAAGGCATATACCTGACAGTTTTTAGAAAACTCAAATGTGAGACTGTTGATCTAAACACGTACATGTAACCTATCACTAAATTTAGCCACTGTACCAGAAAAGGAGAAAAATTCTAAATTTAGAAATATTTCTAAAAAGGGTTCCAGAGGAGAACAAGGAAATTACAGACCAGCTACCCTAATGTCTGTCCCAGGCTAATTAGTAGAAATAGTAATCAAAGGAAGAATTATCAGATGTCACACGAGCTCGATGACCCCTTGACGCTGTCACTCGATACGTCTAGCTGTTGGTTGTCAGCCACCGTGCCCCACCTTCCCGGAGGAGCCGCAGAGGCCTCAGACTTGTGGGAGAGGAGGAGGTTATGTCACCACCCTCTTCTCTCCCTTGGCAGGTCAGACAAAAGTCTCTCTCCGCTTGTCCGCTCGCCCGTCACCTGTGCCACATCCTCCCCGGCCTCTGCTATTGGTCCTCTTTTATTCCTCCCTCATGTCACCCACTCTCCCCATTGCTCCACCTTCCACATCTCCCCTGTGGCCCCGCCCCCTCCTATTATGCTAAGACGCTGAGCCGTGGGTGTGGCGCCTTCTCTGCTCGTTTGCTCTCGGCCTGCTGGGTGGGCAGGCTCCACGCTCCTCTTTCCCCAAGCTGCTTTGGGCCATGGGCGGGCACTTCCCTCTTTTCTTCCGGAGGCTTCCTTCCCCCTAGCCAGCCTCTCGGCCTGGGGGCATTGGCAGCATTGGGGTCGGTCACCCCTGCCTTCCTGTGAGTGCCAAGGGGGCTGGTAGGTGGGGCGTTGGGGGCATAGGAGTCCCGAGCGGCG
Source organism: Gekko japonicus (assembly GCF_001447785.1). Classification (NCBI taxonomy): domain Eukaryota; kingdom Metazoa; phylum Chordata; class Lepidosauria; order Squamata; family Gekkonidae; genus Gekko; species Gekko japonicus. The sequence continues at coordinate 368,026 of NW_015164192.1, forward strand.
GTGGCCGTCCCTGGGAGGCTCGCCCTCGGGACATCAGACATACAGAATAAAGCCTGCTGAGGGAAAATTATCATGGCTTCTGCAAAGGGAAATCCTGCCTCACCAACCTTTTAGAGTTCTTTGAGAAAGTGAACAAACAAGTAGACAATGGTAACCCGGTAGCAGGCCTGTAGATTGACAAGGATGATGCCCCACCTAAAACATGCCCTGTCCCACCAATCAATTTCAGGGCTTTGTGGGACTTGAGGGGTCAGCTGGGGAGAGATCTCAGGTGTCACAGTGGGTTCTGGGGTGGAGGGTTCATGGTCCAAATCTGAGTCAGCCTCCTAGCTCTCCTCTGGCATATCAAAGGAGGTTCCTGGAGGTGCCTCAACACCCTCCTCATCTGAATCCCTTTGTCTGATGAAGTCCAGATTCTGGTCCATGGCACCCTGGAGTCATACCGGAGGGGGGGGGGCTTCAACCTCTCCACAGTTTTTATAAGTGAAAGAGTGAACCATGCTGCTGTTAGTGATTTTTAAAAAAGAAGACAGGTGCTTACCTTTCACCCATCTTTGGACTAATGTCACTGTGAGGGGGGAAGTTTTTTATTAACAAAATCATAGAGAGTAGAACCCCCATTCTCATTCTGTACTATAGCATCTTTTTGTCATGACAGATGATGCCGTTGTTGTGTATACTTTTTAGAAACACTATACTTTTGAAATTAGGAAAACCAGTTCTACTCTAAGCACATTCATACCTCACTAGTACATGTCTGTACCAATCTCTAGATGTTCTCAGTGCAGACACGGTTAGCACTTTTAACAACATGTCAAAATAGTCTTAAATTGGCACTGAAGTAAGCAAAACAGTTTGGGCCAGTTCGCATTTGATGGTTTAATTATGTGGTAACTTCTCAGTGTGTGGCTCTTTGACCCTGTAACGGTTGCAATTATAGAGCTTGTTGTTGACTGTATCTGCAATCTGCTGCCTCTCACACTGCGTTTTCCTGTGCAACAGCACACCCATAGAAAGTTCAGATTGTTTGCATGAAGTACAAATACCACTATGCAAACAGACAACAAAGGAACTGAAATGCATAAACATAAAAAATGCTATGGTTTTCAGAAATCCCCACCTACATTGAGTTAACTGATTCACTGCCAAAAGTAGTCATCCTGCTTCTCTTTACATGCTGCAACAAATCTGGCTAAATTCAGCTGGTCTTGGGAACAGAGGAAGAAAAATCACTCTTCCTATACAAGCTAACCCCAACTGAGATTGGAAGATGCCTCTCTTTCCTAGTGTCTGTGCCATCTCAGTGGGAAACCAGAGAGAGAACTAGGTCATATCTCTAGCTTTTCCACACCAGGATTTTGCTCCAGATTGGCTTCTTAACTACATTGGTTTTCTGCCTCCCTTACACAAAATATCCTTTGCTGGTGCTCTCCCATTCATTCTTTGAGTTTTTCCTGTGGTTTTTCAGACCACTTTTGTAGTGGTCTAAAAAAAAAAAAAAAAGCAATGGGAAAAACTGGCAGAAAAACAGGCAATGACCAGCAAATGATATTGTGTGGCATCCAGCAGCAGGGTGGTGTTACCGCCAATGGCCTGCCTCAGTGTTAGGCGAAATTAGCTTATGTGGCAGGGGTCACACACTAGTTTATACCAAGGTCCGGTACAGTAGGAAGACTCCAGATTTGAAGAGTAAATTAAAAAGCTTTTATCAGCCTAATGAAATTAACTGGCCTAATGAAATTAGAGCTCTACGGGACCTCCAGAAGTTCTGTAGAGCGGTGAAAACTGAGCTGCTTCACCAAGCGTTCAAATAAGAACTGACTGCACCGGCTGGGTCACACTAGCATTTTACCACAGGATGCTGCCATATTTACTTAGTTTTACTGTATTTATTGCATTTTATATTTTGTATTTGCTGGTTTTAAATTGCATGTTGTTTTAAATTGTTGTAAGCTGCCCTGAGCCGCCTCGGCGGGAGGGCGGGGTAAAAATCCAATAAAATAAATAAAATAAATAAATTGAAGAATATCCCTAATTACAAGCACACTAGGCATTCAAGAAAGAGCATGCAATTCAGAACTAAGAAAGCAGAGGTGATGATAGTGAATAGAAGGGTCAGTTACGGGGTGATACTGCCTGTCCAGATGTGCAGAAATCCTTGAAGAGAATAGCACCAACAGTCAACATTATGCGCTAAGGAGGAGGACCAGAGGAGAGACTTTGCAGGTGTACTCAAAGTATAGGCACTGTCAGAGTGCACACCTTTATGGCCATGTTCTTGGATGGATATAGACATTGGAACACAATGTGGACCAATGGGAAGCCTTGAGGGGTTTGTCTCAGGTGAAGACAAAAGTTTACCTGGACCAATGAGGAGGTCACAGGGCATGTGACATCAGGAGAATCAAAACCTGGTTTCAAAGGGGCAGAGTCTGGATGCAATAGTGTTGATGAGATTAGCCAGGTGCTGGATGGTTCTACAAGAATTAGTTGAATAGATTTGATGATCCTTGATAGTCCTGCCAAGAGAAGTTGAATAGGTTCCCAGGCTTACACAAAAGGTGGGAAATGTTTCCTGATTAGCATCAGTAAGGATAGCTAAACATTTGAATGTTTGATTGGTTTATCTCATTATCCTGAGGGATGGAGCAGGAAGGACAGTTGTGGAGGTAAAGGATTTTCACATAGACATAAGTATCACACAAAAAGGGCTAGGTGCAGTTCTGGGGACAAAAGCGCTATTCACCAGCTGGCCTCTGAATAGCCTTTAGAAATGCAGATACTTTACCTGGTGGAACTCAGCATTGTTTCATATGCATACTTTGCTGTGTGGAGGGGGAAGACTGGAGATTGCTTTGAGGGCTGCCTTGTGCAACCTGAAATTCAGACCCTTTTGCAGAGCTGTGGCTAGCTCTGTGTTTCAGGCCAACACTGCCTTCCTTGGCTTGACTTTGTGGGCCTCTGGTTCAGCTCAGAAGTGAGGTGCCCCACTATTTATTTAGGGCTACCTATGAATAAGGCAGTGCCTTTGGGCTACAGTGAGGGTGGGGGGCTCAGCATTATGGATTTTTTTTAATGTAACCTTATTTACCTCCCAGAAGTTTTTTTTTTTTTACCAAAGGTGACAAAGGGTAGCTAAATGGCTTTACCAAAGAGTTTCCAGCAATTCCTAGAGTTAGCCTGTCACTTTCAGCAAGAACTCCCAGTAAGTACATGAGACTCTATTTTTTTTTAAAAATTCTCCCACCGCCACTCTCTTGGTCACACAGGAGCATGAGTAAAAGAAAATTCTTAGGTTGTATTAAATATGTTGCTTACCATTAAAAGGGAATGTGTTAAGATCATATTTAGTTGCCTCTGATGAAAGTTAGGTGTTCTTTCTACAGGCTTTTCTAGATGCAACCCATGGGGCTTCTAGAGTTCTGGCCCCACGGGTGGACCTCCTGATGACACCTGGGTTTTGGCCACTATGTGACATGGAATGTTAGGTTGGGTGGGCGAATTGCCTGATCCAGCATTGCTTCTCTTATGTTCTTTAGAAGTAAATCAAAAATGGTTCCAAATATACAGAAAACATACAGCAAAATGGAAATTGATTTATTTCTGGATGATTGCACTGGCTGTGAGAAAACAGAGTAGAGCAAAACTTGGGCATCAACCCACAAATTGTGTGTATGTGTGTGTGTGTGTAGGAGTAGACCCATTTGGTTTTATAGAGCTAGTAGGATTATTCAGTTTAGTTGAGAGTTCATCTGAGAACTTAACTTGAATGGGGAATTCAAAAGGGCTTAGGCATGACAATCTTACAATAAACCTCTGAATACCAATGCCAGGAGGCAACATCAGGAGAAGGCCTTGGCCTCTATGCCCTGTTGGTGGCCCTCCAGAGGAACTATTGACCACTGTGTGAACAGTACCTATCTGTTACATAGATATGATTCTGTATCTAGCTATGATACAGTATACTTTAATATTCGTATGCAATGTATTTTGTACCTGAAAATTGTGGTCATGATTCTATACATTTATCATTCAAAATGTATGCATTTTTAGGGTCTGTATGTGTGTCTTTTGTTGCTTTCATTTTCTGACACTCCCACTCCACTTTTGCTAATGCACATTCAGTAACAGTTTTTTGGGGAAAAATAGAATCTAAGACATTACCATACCTATTTTGTTCCTTTCTTTTTCACCTAAAATGGTATGGAAACAACACTCTAAACAACAATCCCTCTTATTTTGTTGTATTTTATGTGAAAGATTTTTGTATGACATCCAGTACTTATAATAGGGAAATTGCAGTGCTTGTCAGATTGATGCTTGATGCAACTGTGCTTTTGTGGGATAGTTTCCCTGTCTTTTGACATTTTCCCCCCCCAGAATGCCAACTTATTTGTATCAAGTTGAGTTAAAGACATTCATTATCACGGAGTGTTGTTTAAAATAGTCAAAATAAAAGCAGAATTATTAACAGCCTGATTCTTTATTTGCACCCATTTTGAGGCCTTGAAGTCAACTGAGGTTGTTGTTTTCTTCTTATTTTAATCCATCACTTAAACCTTTCATAACACACTGGAGCTGTCAAGAGTGGTATAAACTATCAACGTAAGTATACAGCATTAAAACTAATACATAACAAATGGCAGCATTGTCCTCCAAGATCAGCCTGCTGGTATTCACTTTGCTGTTGGTTCTCCTTCCATAACCCAGTCACTCCTTCTCACCAGTAGTAAATATATGCATGCAGACAGATTTGAAAAAATATTGCACAGCTCATATTCAAGCGTTTTTTAAATTGTATTTTTAAAATTATAAACATGTTTCAAATTCTCTAAGCCACTGATGGTCCCCCTAGAACATAGGGCTTTATTGCTGCTGTCTTTCATTGTTGAAAGATGAATGATAGCGATGCAGCAGTTTCATGACTGGAACCTCAGACAGGTCAATTGACTTGAAAAAGCAGTTGCCAGGTGGCTCCCTCTGTAACAGGGCCATGATACTGAGGGAAGGTTACATTTATTTTTCTCCTTACTTCCTTAGTTGGATATGCCCCACAGTTCAAGAAAGGGTGTCACTGGACACTACCACGCCAGCCACCACCTGTTGCTGCCTCCTGCCCTACTGACTCACTGCCCACCTGCCTCATCCTAGAGAGTTTGGAAAGTGGCATGGGACATGTGTGGGTCACCATCTTGGAAAATACCTGGGCAATCTGTCTGGAAGAAACATGGTGGGTTGTGATGGAAGTGGAGGTGAGGTGCTGACAGGGTCAGAGGCCACCATTTGAGGCCACTGCATTTCATCTCATGATAGTGCTGGCTATACTTCCATATCTTTTTCCCCAGTACAGTGACCTGCATTGTACCTGTCTTTTTCTATATTGGGGATTAAAGCAGATGTGTGGGAGGCTATATTTGATTGGGCATGAAGTGAAAATTCATCCATGCTACCCAAACTTGCAGCTTTGAGTTTTGGCCCCATAGCCACTCCTTTTTAGAGTATGTGACTCTGGGGTTCAGTGACAGGATCTCCAAAATACAATTTGTTACTTAGATCCTTTTTGCTTGCAGGCCCTTCTATGGTTGTCAAGGTTGGCAGTTTGGAAACGAGCAAGCACCTACTGAGCAGGTGGGCAGTGCAGCAGGCATGGAGAGCTTGAAAGCAACTCTGCCTGTAAACGACAAGTTGTCCCGGTCGAGGAGCCTGGCCCAGTGTTTGCAAAATTGCTATCCTTTTAGAACCCTTATCCAGAACCTGTGAACAGAACCTTTATCCAAATCCTGGGCTGCGATCACACATGCGAAATAATCCACTGTCAATCCACTTTCAGTGCACTTTCCAACTGGATTTTACTATGTGAACTGGCAAAATCCAGTTATAAAGTGCATTGAAAGTGAATTGAAAGTGAATTATTTAGTGTGTCTAATTGCAGCCCCTGTGTCCACAAGTTCACATTTGAGTTCATTCAGAATTCTTGGATGTATGCCACCTGGGCCTGATGATTTATCTGTTTTTAAGTTGTCTATCAGTCTATCAGTAACAAAGTGGCAAATGAAAGGTAAGTGTAAAGTGATGCACATTTGAACAAAAATATCTTAACTTCAAATATATGCTAATAGAATCTGAACTTGCTGAGACTGAGAAGGAAAGAGACCCGTCCCAAATGCTAGAATTCAGGGTCATCCAATGAGGCTGATGGGCAGTAGGTTCAGGACAGATAAAAGGAAATACTTCTTTACACAAGTGATTAAAATGTGGAATTCACTGCTAGAGGATGTAGTGATGATAGCCACAGGCATAGACGGCTTTAAAAGGGGTTAGACAGGCTCATGGGGGATAGATCTACCAGTGGCTACTAGCCATGGTGAACAAAGGGAACTTCCACAATCAGAGGCAGTAAACCTCTGAATGCCAATGCCAGGAGGCAACATCAGGGGAAGGCCTTGGCCTCTGTGCAAGGTTATTGGCCCTCCAGAGGAACTATTGGCTAATGTGTGAGACAGGATGCTGCACTAGATGGATGGCCACTGGTCTGACCCAGCAGTGCTCTTCTTACATTCTTAAATCATGTATGACCATGAAACTACACAGGTTGGATTTGTGTTCTGCACCCAGTGAATTCTGTCTTGTGGAAACTGACCCTTAAAACTGCAATCCATTCCTGAATGAGACATTACAAGCAATACAGCATAGAACACTAGTCATTTCTTCAGCTCTCCAGCACACTCTTGAGCTATGATATTTACTGCCATGACATTTCCCAAAAACTGTTGGTGTCAAAATCAGTTTCCTACTGAGCAAGCTTGAAATCTTGTCTGTTTCCATATAAGCATGCAAAAGGTCTGGCACCTCAAGGAAGGCCCTGATTCTTATGTATATAATAATTCTTACATATCCAACAGGACTGGCCATACCAAGTCAGAGTCAGAAGCTGTAATTTATTTATTTATTTTTATTTATTATCAGATTTATACCCCGCCCTCCCCGGAAAGCAGGCTCAGGGCGGCTTCCAAAAAAACATAAATACATTAAAATTACACAAATATTTAACCACACAAATAAAAACAATATAAATACAAAGTACTGGCGGCAGTTAAAAATTAACCAAGATGGTATATTGTCAGAGTAAATTTCCACTGCTCAGATATTCCATGATGTTTCTGCTCGTAATCAGCTGGATGTTGAAACCATGGACCAGAGCTCTGCGGTAGTGGCCTGTAGCAGCGGCCCCTAATTAAATGGCTGGCAGAAGAGCTCCGTCTTGCAGGCCCTGCGGAACTGCAAAAGGTCCCGCAGGGCACTGATCTCCTCCAGGAGCTCGTTCCACTAGGTAGGGGCTGCCACTGAAAAGGCTCCGGCCCTAGAAACAGCTAGCTTGGCCTCCCTCAGGCCAGGGAGGGTCAACCAATTTTGAGACCCAGACCATAGTGCTCTCTGGGGTATATACGGGGAAAGGCGGTCCCATAGGTATGTTGGACCCTAGCCATATAGGGCTTTAAAGGTAAGAACCAGCACCTTGAAGTGGATTCGGTATGCTATTGGCAGCCAGTGCAGTGTCCTCAGCACAGGCTTGATGTGCTCCAATCTAGGGAGACCCATCAACAGCCTGGCTGCGGCATTCTGCACCAGCTGCAGCTTCTGGATCCGCAACAAGGGCAGCCCCATGTAGAGAGCATTACAGTAGTCTAGTCTCGAGGTAACCATCTCATGGATCACTGTGGCCAGGTCAGTGCGGTCAAGGAAGGGAACCAGCTGCCTATTCAGCCTAAGGTGGTAGAAAGCCGACTTAGCAGTGGCCGCTACCTGGGCCTCCATAGCAAGGAAGGGATCCAGGAGCACACCCAAACTCTGAACCTCCGGCGCTGGCACCAATGGAGCCCCCCCCCAAAGGTCAGAAGTGGGATCCCCACCCCCAAACCACCCCGACTCAGGCACAGGACCTCCGTCTTCGCTGGATTCAGCTTCATCCGACTCAGTCTAAGCTCAGTCTAAGCCAACCAGCCACAGCCCGCAAAGCCCAATCCAGGTCTTCCGGTCTGGAGTCCGACTGGCCACCCAACATCAGATAGAGCTGCATGTCATCAGTGTAGATGTTAAATAACATCGGGGACAGCACAGCCCCTTGGGGCACACCACACTCAAGCGGGTGTCTCCTGGACCGCTGTTCCCCTCGGCCCCGACCTTGGAGAAAGGAAGCAAGCCATTGTAGGGCAAACCCCTGAATCCCCACGTCGGCGAGGTGGTGGACTAGTAACTGGTGGTTGACCATGTCAAACGCAGCTGACAGATCTAAGAAAAACAGTACCGCCGACCCGCCCTGATCCAGATGTCTCTGGAGGTCATCAGTCAGAGCGACCAAGGCCATCTCCATCCCATGTCCCAGACGGAAGTTGGATTGGAAGGGGTCAAGCACAGAAGCATCATCCAGAAAGCCCTGCAGCTATATCGCCACCGCCCTCTCAATTAATTTGCCCAAATAGGGCAAATTAGAGACTGGCCGATAGTTGGCCAATACAGCTGGGTCTAAAAAAAGGTTTTTTCAGGAGAGGGTGGACAATCGCTTCCTTGAGTGCCCCAGGGAACTGCCCCTCTAAAAGGGACTTGTTAATAATCTCCCTCAGGGCACCTCGAAACCCCTCATGACCAGATTTAATAAGCCATGAAGGGCACGGGTCAAGGCTGCAAGTGATTGGGTGCACAGCTGCGAGCAGTCTGTCAGCTTCCTCCAGACTGAGAGGGCTGAAGCGATCCAAGTTCAAAACCGAAGACGTGCAATGGGCCTCAAGCTCACTCACTGTTTCAAGTGTGGCGGGGTGGTCGCAGTGAAGCGCAAAGACTTTATCTGCAAAATAGCTCACAAATGCCTCACAGCCAATGTCCAATTCCCTAGCATTTGGTCTGCCCTGTGGCAGAGCTGTTATTGACCGAATCGTCCTAAATAATTGGGCTGGGCGAGAGCAAGCGGATGCAATCACTGCCGCGTAGAAATCCTTCTTTGCGGCTTTGACTGCCATCCCATAGGCTTTCATAAATATCCTATAAGATGCTCTTGTACCTTCATCTCGAACTTGGCGCCACCGTCTCTCTAGCTGTCTGAGCTCCCGCTTCTTAAGCCACAGCTCCTGGGTATACCAGGCAGCCAGCCTAGTGCGGGGGCGTAGAGGGCACTGTGGAGCAATCTTGTCAATGGCTGTGGAGACCCGGCTATGCCAGTCCCTCCACAAGCTCATCTAATGAGCCGCCAGGGGGTATCGGATCCCACAGAGCCATCTGGAGCCGCACTGGGTCCATCTGGCTCCGTGGGCGAACCAAAATATGCTTGCCGCCTAAACAGGGTTGGGGTGAGACATTCAGCTGGGCTCCCAGGGCATGGTGGTCTGACCATGGAACTGCTGAAGCAGTAACCTGGTCAACTGTTACCCCCACCGCAAAAATCAAATCGAGCGTCTGCCCAGCCTGGTGAGTGAAGGTCATTACATATTGGGAGAGTCCCAGCGCCACCATGGACAACACCAAGTCCGCTGCCTGAGTAGAGGTCGTGTCATCAGCATTGACATTGAAATCACCCAGGACGATCAGTTGCAGGTGTTCCAATGCCCAGCCTGCTACGGCCTCTATCAGGGATGGCAAGCTATTGGCCGGTGCATTAGGCGATCAGTAAACCAGCCAAATCGCCAAACTCTCCCTGGCCTCCCAAACTATGCCAGCACACTCAATGCCCTGATCCTCGGAGACGGAAGCACCCTAAAGGAGTAAGCCTCCCGGATGAATAGTGCCACTCCCCCCCACCCCCTAGTCCATGATTGGTGAAGGACCGAGAACCCAGGCGGGGCTGGGACCGTGTAAGGGACCATGTATGGGACCATGTGGAACCTATTGGCCTCTTGACCACTTAACTTCACTTAGCTGCATTCTTAAGCCCAGTATACATGAACACATGAAGCTGCCTTATATTGAATTAGACCCTTGGTCCATCAAGGTCAGCATTGTGTACTCAGACCAGCAGTGGCTCTCCAGGGTCTTAGACTGAGGTCTTTCACATTACCTCCTACCTAATCCTTTTAACTGGAGATGCCAGGGATTGAACCTGGGACCTTCTGTATGCCAAGCAGATGCTCTGACAGTGAGACACAGCCCCTTCCTCAAACCCCTCCACATGTTGACCATACATGCAGAGAGGGAGAGTAGGCCTGAGTGTGCTGGCTCTGCCCACATGATTGTGAGCACAGCACCAATACACTGAGAGATTGTACATTAATACACTCTCTCCCAGTTATGGCAATGTCCTTAATGATCAGGAGTGAGGATGTGTGTGAATACTGCCTCCACACATAGGCACCATGAGCCATTGATCACACGCAGGTGTGGTTGGGTGGGGTCAGTGCACTCATGCCTGCTGTACCTCTTGATGTGTTCCCTCAACACACAAGTACATGTTTTTACATTCCGGCACCCATAGTTAGACACCATATGGGGATTTTCCTTTTAAAATACGTGTAGACAGTCTTATCAAATGAAGTGATGGATGTTAGAGATAAATCACAGCATCATTCTGAGTACTCGTTAGAATATGTAAACTAGCCTGTCCCAGTGAAAGCACTCTTCACCAGCTTTTCCAGGTAAATATTTCACAACACATTGACTAGATTTTTGCTTATGTGTGCCTGACCCCAAACACAATGGGAACAATTTGCATATTAACTGAGAGGCTTTCAAACACTGTCAAAGTAATAATGCAGTGGGTAATTTTCACAATGAAATTTCAATGACCAGAGATCCAGTTTTACATTAATGAGGAGGGCGCCTGAATAATTTGGAGTTTTGTGTCAGAAGTATGTGCAGTAGTATTTTCAATATAAGGCTGATGCTTGTGTTCAACAGGAAAAGATAAGGGAAAATCTTGGCATTAACTATGCCACCTGTATTGATGCAAGTATACATGTCTTGTTTGTATTGGTGACCAAATGAAAGTTATTAGAAATGTGGCTGTCCCTCGTAGTTTCCCATCTCAAAGCAGAAACCAGCAGTGGGCCTCTGAAGCAGATCATAACCAATGGGCAGGTTCATACAGGAAGAGATGGACCTCTGTGTACTTTGGTCCTTAGTTCCTTAAAGGTAAAGTCATTGTGGAAATATCAGCATATCATCCAGCATCACTTCTACAATACCTGTGTTTAGAATCAGATTTCTTTTCATGCATGTTTATTCTCACACTGCCGGACTGCATTCTAGTTTCCTCTGTTCTTGCTGCACCACTGTTGCACTGGACAAGTAATTGTTTAAATAGACTGTAAAATCAGTCACAATTCATATCGATAAATAATTTTTAAAAACATCCTACCATTTGGTGTTCATCTAAATAGACCTTAGCCTTTTCAATGGCTGGCAGTCTGTTTGCATTAGCAACATATTTTCACATGCATAGTTGTGGGAAAACCCAATGCAAACATGTTCGGCAAATGTTGGAGTTGTTTGGTGATGAAATGAATGAACAGACCTGGTGACTGGCTCACATGTGATTATTACAGACAAGCACAAGTTTGACTACTGAACATGTCAAGTTGCCAAGTTCATCCATGACTGGACTTTTTGATTCTTCATGGCACCTACTGGTTTTTACCCAATTGCTTCCTTCTGCTAAGTCTTCATCCAAGACAGAAAAGTTACTTTTGACAAAGACTTTCCCTGTTGGAAAAGGGCTCAACAGAAGGAAGTCATTGTATCTTGAAGAATCATTAGATCTAACCATCCTACAGGTTTTATGAGACAAAATAATGCTCTCTCTCTCTCTCTCTCTCTCTCTCTCTCTCTCTCTCTCTCTCTCTCTCTCTCTCTCTTTCATTTCTATGTCATTTCTTCAGAGTCTGCTGGAGGTCACTCACAGTTAAAACAAAATCCGGGATGCAGCTATAACTTAGTAAAGCTACACATCTTTTGTTTTCTTCTTCATTGGTTTCAACTGGGAAATACATTTCTAACTCTAATATCTGTTTCCTTTTTAATTTTTATGATGTTTTCAGGAATTCAAAATCTCTTTTTTCTTTTTTTTAAAGTTAGTTTTCCGTTTTCGTTTCACAATAATATATACAGATATCCATTTAGTACTTATACAATTCTTAATATAAGTTCTTTCTCTTTTATCATCTACTATCTCAAACTAGCATTGTCTCAGTCCTATTCTATCTTCTTCAGGTTCAGCCAATTATAGATTATTTCCCATCTCAGATTATAGAGAGAGCAGAGGGTAGAATTTGGCTGCCCCAAGAAGGTGGACGGTATTATACAGCAGACACTGGCTTGCTTTTTGCATCTAAAAAGGCAAGCAGCATTTCACACCACAGAGAGAGGGGGGCATTAGGCTGCACCAAGACAGTAAGCAGAGTTATACAATGAATTGGCACCATGAAAAATTAGACAGAGTATTACAGCAACTCAGGAAGAAAGCAGGGTTCCTTCCTCAAATTACTAAGCCATGGTAGATACACAACAGAAAGAAAAACCTAGCAGCTGCATTCTCTGCTCCCCCACCCCACCACCCTGGAAATATCCAAGAAATGGTTGGAAAAGGTGAAGTGGGTAAAATGGAAATTAAGCAATGGCTATTCATTTACATTGCTTTTATTCCTAGTCATCTCTTTGTGTAAAAATTGCTGTCAAAGCAGCTTAGTGAGTCATGGATTCCATGAATTTGCATGGTTCATGACCTCTGACATTCAGACATTTATGTGGTTATCTGAGCATGCAGCATGATCAGCATTTAGTCCTAATGTGTGATTTTGATGATGCCTTTAAAATTGCAGGCAAGATAAAGTTGTTTGAACTCTCTTAAAAGGACCACCAGATAGAGTTACTACCAGTTAGCTCTGTTTTGCAGATCCCTCGAGATCATGTTTAGGCCCCAAAGAAGACATCTTTCCTACTCCCCATTATAGGGACAAATTGAAATACTGTGTATCAGAAGGTTTCACAGGCCATGGTCACAGGCCATACAAAAAAAGCTTCATACAGATACACAAAATGGGTTGCAGATTCAAGGAATTACAAGTAAATAATTATTGACAATTCAGTTTGGTGTAGTGATTAAGTGTGTGGACTCTAATCTGGAAGAACCAGGTTTGATTCCCCACTCCTCCACTTGCAGCTGCTGGATGACCTTGGGCAAGCCATAGTTTTGATAACAGCTGTCCTTGAAAAAGAGCAGTTTCTGTCAGAGCTCTCTCAGCCCCACCTACCTCACAGGGTGTCTGTTGTGGGGAGGGGAAGGGAAAGGAGTTTGTAAGCCGCTCTGAGACTCCCTTGGGTAGTGAAGGGCGGGGTATAAATCTAATCTCTTCTTCTTCTTCTTCAATTGTGTATTATTGGTTCAGTTCATGGGTATTGGTCTGAACTGGCTAAGTGGACGGTGAAAGAAGAAAACAGGATTCAAAAGATCCCTTAAAAATAGAGATCCTAATTGCTGTCAGACATCAGGGGAAACACAACTCTCCATGTTTTGACTAGAATGTATTTATCTTATTCATTTACATCCTACATATTTATTGAAAAGTAAGTCCAACTGAGTTCAATGGTATAAATGCACAGTCTCAGGTAATATGCCCATCCCTGCAGCCAGAAATACCCAAAAGACATAGTTCCCAATCACTCAGAGACTCAGTACACACACACATGAGAGAGAGAGAAAGAGAGAGAGAGCGCATAGAGTGAAGTTTATAATCACAATCCTCCCCATTACCCCCCAAAATCTGATAACATGAATTGCAACTATACAGGATCTTTCCCAGTATATTTGTAATCTCATTTGGCACTAACGGCTTCATGTCATTTGTACATTCCCCCCTCCCAATGGACTGTATTTTAAAAGTGCTATGATCTCACCAACATAGTTTTATATTCAAGTATCCTGTAAGACCATGGCTGTCATCATTTCTAGTCAGCTTGCGGTCATATAGCCTCTTTCCGTCTGGGTTCTATGAGGCTTCACTAGGAACAGTTAATAAATTTCGTTAAGTCAAAACTCTCCAACAAACAGAACGATACAAAAAAAAATTATATACCTAAAGTCGTAGGTGTAACAGAGAACAGAAACTGGCAACAGATAAGTCTTTGAAATCAGTTAACAACTGGTTATTGCTTGGTGGTGAGCAAAGTCCAGCTTTTCTAGTCTGCAAAGTTCCAGAGTCTTCTAAAGCAGTTATCTTGCTTCAGGGCAGTAGCCAGAAAATTTTGGGCGGTGGGGCATTGGGAGCAGGAGAGGGGTGGGGGGAAGAGAGCTTGTCTGCAGCTGAAGTCAGACTGTTGGAGAGGCATGGGCTTGCTGGGTTTTCTTCCTGTTTCTGCAGCCGAAGTCAGCGGCAGAAGCAGGAAGAAGACCTGCCCCCAGGACTCTCTGACTGTCGGAGAGGCATGGGCTCACTGGGCTTGCTTCCTGCTTCTTTGACTTTGGCTGCAGGAAGACTTCTACTTCGGCCATGGAAGCAAAAAAGGCCCAGCGAGCCCATGCCTCTCCGCAGGGCCAGTCCCAGGGTTTTTTGCACACTAGACGAGGCTACCTTCTGGCGCTCCCCCCCCCCGGTGTGCCCACTGGACTGGAATAAGAGTTCCCCAGAGTGGAATGATAGCCCCTGAGGGTAGCAGGAGTGTTCTGTGACTAGAATGAGAAACCATGGAGTGCAATGACGGTGCCTGGTGGTAGCAAGAGTGTTCTGGGAATGGAATGACAGGCCCCAGAGTGGAATGAGAGCCCCTGGGGGTAGTAGTTGTGTTCTGGGACTGGAATGACAGGAATGACAGACCCCAGAGGCAAATGACAGCCCCTCGGTGTAGCAGGAGTTTTCAGGAACTGGAACGAGAAACCACGGAGTGGAATGACAGCCTCTGGATGTAGCAGGAGACTTCAGGGACTGGAACGAGAAACCACAGAGTGGAATGACAGCCCGTAGAAGTAGCAGGAGTGTTCTGGGACTGGAATGACAGGAATGACAGACCCCAGAGGCAAATGACAGCCCCTCGGTGTAGCAGGAGTTTTCAGGAACTGGAACGAGAAACCACGGAGTGGAATGACAGCCTCTGGGGGTAGGAGAAGTGTCCTGTGCCTAGAATGAGAGACCACAGAGTAATGACAGCCCCTGGGGCTAGCAGATGTGTTCTGGGACTGGAATGACAGTCCTTGGGGTAGCAGCAGTGTTCTGGGACTGGAATGAAAGACCACAAAGTGGAATGACAGGCCCTGGAAGTACCAGGAGCATTTTGGGAATGGAAGGACAGGCTCCAAAGTGGATTGATAGTCCCTGGGGGTAACAGGAGTGTTCTGGGACTGGAATGAGAGTCCACAGAGTGGAATGACAGCCCCTGGGGGTAGGAGGAGTGTTCCGAGAATGGAATGACAGGCCCCAGAGTGGAATGAGAGCCCCTGGGGGTAGTAGTTGTGTTCTGGGACTGGAATGACAGCCCCTGGATTTAGTATACAGCAGCTCGGGGTAGCAGGAGTGTTTTGGGAATGGAATGACAGCCTCTAGAGTGGAATGAGCAACCCTGGGTGTAGAGGCAGTTCTGTGCAACTGGATTTGCAAACTGTAGAGTGAAACACTTTACATTTAAATATTTCTTGAATGTGTGTAGCTATTGTCAAATCTGCTCCATCTCAGTAATTATCCTGCCAGCTCCTTAGTCTACTTATAAATTCATGAGGATGATGTGAGCCACCTCCTCCATTGTCAGTTATAAATCTTGCACTTGTCCCTCCACCCGTTCCAGTGTCCAGTTCTACTCCCTTCCTGACCTCCATGTTCCCTTTCCATGAGGTTGATGTGAGCCACCTCCTCCATTGTCAAGAACATTCCTACTACATCCAGGGACTGTCATTCCACTCTGGGGCCTGTCATTCTAGTCACAAATACTGCTACTACCCCCCAGGGGCTGTCATTCCACTCCGTGGTCTCTCATTCTAGTCCCAGAACATTCCTACTACATCCAGGGACTGTCATTCCACTCTGGGGCCTGTCATTCTAGTCACAAATACTGCTACTACCCCCCAGGGGCTGTCATTCCACTCCGTGGTCTCTCATTCTAGTCCCAGAACATTCCTACTACATCCAGGGACTGTCATTCCACTCTGGGGCCTGTCATTCTAGTCACAAATACTGCTACTACCCCCCAGGGGCTGTCATTCCACTCCGTGGTCTCTCATTCTAGTCCCAGAACATTCCTACTACATCCAGGGACTGTCATTCCACTCTGGGGCCTGTCATTCTAGTCACAAATACTGCTACTACCCCCCAGGGGCTGTCATTCCACTCCGTGGTCTCTCATTCCAGTCCCAGAACACTTCTGCTACCCCCTGGGGCTGTCATTCCACTCTGGAGCCTCTCATCCCAGTCCCAGAAGACTTCTGTTACTCCTAGGGTCTGTCATTCCAAGCTGGGGCCTGTCATTCCAGTCCCAGAGTAGTGTATTTGGGTCCAGAGACCCTAATGGAAAATCCATTCCACATTTTTATTGCAACTCTACTTGTACCGTACTGTATTTCAATGGAGCCCATGCAAGTCAACTGGCATTCCT
>NW_015164192.1:384595-396389 GCF_001447785.1 Gekko japonicus
TTCCATTATTTCCAATGGGCCTTCAAGCAACTCCCATTGTTTCCAGTGGGAAATTCTGTCCTTCCTTTTAGAACATCCCCAGGGAAAGGGCTTGCTTGAGTCTCGGCCGGCTGTAGCGGTGCGAGCCAAACTTGTCGCCTCCAGTCCTGGGAAAGGGCAGGTGGGGTGAGACGAGGTCGGCCCCGGCAGCCGGAGGAGCCCCTTTCATCTGGGGGGTGGGGAGGCTCTCCCTCACAGCTGTGCCCAACCAACCTTAAATTCCAGGGGCCAGGGGTGCAGACTCCTTCAAAATTCATGACTGGGTATGTGGGAGGCACAGAGGAGCAGCAGCGGGTGGCTGACGGGTGGTGTGTGCAGCATGTGCACGAGCAGAGCAGTGTGCAGCCACAGGGCTTTTGTTTGGTGGGTGGGGTGGGGCCTAGCCAGGCGGGGCAGCAGCAAGCGACAACGAAGGAGGAGCACTGGCTGCGCAGGCAATGAGGCACACAGGCAGCCAGGTGATGAGCAGAGCAGCGTGCGCAGCGCACTGCGCAGGCAGGGCTTTGAAGTGGGGGAGGGGCTGGGCAACATCGGGCCATTCTGCCACCCACCAACAGGGGGCGCTCTAGGCAAGCACCTAAAATTTCTCTATGATTGTCTTTCCCTGCCTCTCTGACAGTCAGAGAAGCTCAGCAGCTCATGCAGGCTCTGGAGTGAGGGGAGCGGGGACCAGGAGGGATGGGAAGTGGTGGGGCAGGACTAACTTAGTGTAGAGGGTGTCACTCCAAAATGCCCCACTATGGCTACGTGTCTTGCTTAAAAGATCAAACTGGACATCACAGAAACCAAGAATACAGGCCTACAATAACAATACAATTTCAATAATACCAGTTATGTTAAATTTACTCTCCCTTTCCAATTAACGTTTCACACATATAAATGTCAATTATCTTATATAAGGTGATAAGAGCCCAGAATTGTATATAGCTCTTCAGCAAACAGACTCTTCATTTGCTGCATGCCTCCATTCACCAACTCCACCCCTACTAGGCTAAACCAATTAGTTCATAGGGATTACACCTGCATCCATTTCTAATATGCTACACTGTTTCCAGATGCAGCAAAGAACACACCACTGACTGAAAATAACAAGTATATAATAATCATATAAGCATAGCAGCAAGTATAATATGAATCAGTTGACCAAGGTACAATAATAAAGCATCATAGAAGCACAGTCTACAGTCTTTCCATGTGTATATTCCAAAATGAAAGCAAATATCAGAGTCCAAATTGAAGTGTAAGTCATCAAATTTTCTGAGCGCTCGGGGGTCGCATAACTAGACGTGTAATCTGGATGCCTGATGCCGCATTTCAAATAATTCTTATTCAAGCATGGCTGTAATGGAACCCAATCTCAAAAGCTGGCATATACTAAGCCAGAATGGTCAGTCAAGGAGGATTGACTGACCATTCTGGCTTAGTATATGCCAGCTTTTGAATATACACATGGAAAGACTGCTTATATGATTATTATATACTTGTTATTTTCAGTCAGTGGTGTGTTCTTTGCTGCTCCTTTTACACTGGCTTCCCCCCCCCCCTTTTTTTGGACACTGTTTCCAGATGGCAGCTTCCCTCATGGTTAAGAGTGCTGAATCACCTGCTTGCTCAGCTTATATTATTTCCCCCAACTGCAGTGAGGAAGTCATTTTTTCATTGAGCTGTTTGAAAGTTCATGAGAGCTTGAGGCTGTTCAGCAAGTTACTTCTACATATTCATATAGTGCAATGCAGCAAAGTTGGCAGAATTTCATGTATGTGTGTTCCCATACCCCAACTGGCGTTTTAGGTCCCCCCCCCCCAAGCTTCATAGGAACCATAGTTTTCCTTGAGCATGATTTCGCTAACTGACTTGACCATCCATAGCCTTGAGGGAGAGTCGATTTATTTCTTTTATTTATTTGTAAAACTTATACCCCACCTTTCTGCCCTTAGAAGGGCTGCCAACACAGCTCGCAATTTAAAACATACATGATAAAACTACACTATGAAATCATTAAAATCAACCCCCCTCCCAAACATACATCATTAAAACAACTTTTAAAAGACTTAAAAACAGAGTTAAAATACAGAAGTGTTCACCCACTGGCAGACGATGGCAGCAGAAGGGGACAGATGAACCTCCCTGGGGATTCCTGTGCAATGCAAAAGCAGCCACAAGGCAAAAAGAGATCAAACTACACTACCACAGCTGCAAAACTGTTCAGCAGCTGCTCAAGTCAAAGGACAGAGAGGAAAGGGGACCTGAGGCTTAGCTCACCAATGACTGTGGCTACAAAAAAACATTATTTACCTGTTGATCATGTTTGCTGTGAACTTTGCAGGGACTCTAGTCATGGCACAATGAGGGAATTATTAGATTTAATGAGAGAACTGGGGAGAAAGGTATCCCATTCTCCCACAAAGTTCAATGGAAAAGCTAGTCACATACACTCAGCCTAACCCATCTCACAGAGTAACTGTTGTGAGTACAAACTGAGAGGAGGGTGACTTCCAGACCTCTTAGCAGGAAGAGTATGATAAAAATGGACTATGCAAAGCAATGCATTACCAGAGGTGCTAGTTTTGTATGGATTTTCTTCTCCACAGTCAGTTTCAGGACAGTGCTGGCAGTGTTTACCACTCTCCCCCTCCCCACCGCCTGCTATATGGATTAGCGGTAACCAGCATAGGGATCATCACAGCACCTTTTGCATGGCTTATAAAAACCTTCCATTTTGAAGCAGCCCTTAGGAAGACCCTGATTTGACTGCCATATGTACTTTTCTCTCTTTGGTTGAACTGATTTGCATTATCGTGCACATGAGCAGGAAGATGGGCAAATGGAATGTTTGATTAACATTGCAAAGCACAAAGTCTATATACAGGTAACGTTATTGCTCATTTCCTTGCAGGTCATTTCTGAAGGATAGAAAGGCACTCTAATGAGAAAGACATGGATGGAATAGGATGATTATCTTATTGAACAGATAACATTTATTACATAGCAAAACTCCCTCTTTATTTAACAGAAAATGTTTTGAACAATTCCAAAGATGAAAGCTAATCATGTCCTAGTGGTGACTGAGTGATGGCAAAAAAAAAAAAAAAATGGAACCAGACACATTTAAAAATGGAAATTTAATTGGATGGTGAGGTATACTGTCGTTCTTGTAATGGACAATTACAAATAAGTTACAAATAAGTTGTGTGCAACAAGGACTACAACTTTTGGGGAGGGTAAAATAAGAAATTCTACACATTTCCTCTAATTATGTATGAAGTATCATTTTAAATTTATTGCAACCCAGCTAGATAAAGAGAAATATTCAAATTGGAGGGGGGGGACACTAATGATAACCCACCAGAATTGGGTCGCTCTGTGCAGAATAGGATGGTTGCTGTTATGTGGTTCCCATTGGGCCATGGAGAATAAAAATCACTTTCTTTAAAAATGAAAAAAGGATTCTTGTATCATGGGACATGGGAGAAGGAGGGAAACCCAAATGAAATTGTTTAGCCAAAAGTTCCAAGACAGTTAAAAAGGTTTAGATGCTTAGCATCACATTCTAAGCCCCTTCAATCTGCCAGTATATGCCTCTTCTGGATTTCTTTGTGGCTTACAGAGTTCAGGCCTATATGACTAGCTGAAATCAAAAGAAAATCCAGAGACATTGGGAAACAGTATGACTTGTTCACCGTTCCTGTATATTCACAAAAGTCTTTTCTGTAGCTAAAGAGAAGGAACATATCAGGAATTTATTTTATTTTATTTTATTTTATTTTATTTTATTGTTTTCCCCCTGGAATGAATGGTTTTTCCTCTTAGAACCAGAAATAGTCCTCTTCCCAGTCGGGGGGGGGGGGGAGAAAGGGATTTTTTGAGGAGGCTTGAACAGTTTTTTGCTTGAATCCCATGAAACATATGTGTTGATGGAAGGTATTTCCATCAGCTGAGTGGAACTTCCTTGCCTCTCTTTTCCTGTTGTAGCATAAAATGCTAACAAAATGCTGCTCGAGGGACATGGGACCTCCAGGAACAACAAGACCTAGGAGGTGAAGGTCTGAAATGGGAGGGAGGAATCAGCAACAATTAGGCCTATCAGTTTTGGGGGGAGACTTTCTGCCCCTCGCCCACTGCTGCTTGGTGGAACAGCAGGAGCCAAACAAGGGGGGAAACAGCATTGTGTCATCACTGCTACATCACTTCCTATGCAGACCTGGAAGTGATGTCACCATATTGGTGGGTTCTAGAGTGTTGCGCTGATGCAGTGAAACCTCTTCTGGGTAGGGTTGCCAAATAAGAACTCAGCCGCAGCGGGGGACTCCCGGCTGGCGGCTGGAGCATGTGCGCAAAGGGCGCGCACACCGCATCCACATCACCCGGAAGTGACGCGGGCACACCGGGCACGCTGGGGGCGGGGCCACGACCATCTGAGGGAAAACCATAGAGTTTCCCCTCGGATGACCGTGGCCCCACCCCCAGTGTGCCCGGCGTGCCCGTGTCACTTCCAGGCGACGTGCACGTTGGGGTGGAGTTCCCCCCGGGGCATGATCCACCGGCGGCGGGGAACGGGCCTCTGGGGCGGGGGGGAACTTGGGACTTGGCAAGCCTACTTCTGGGTTTGCACTGGAAATGACAATGTGGCATTGGTGCAATGCTGTTCATTATGACTCACCTCTTCAAGTAAACCAGGGGTCGCCAGTACTGGGATGGCAACCCTAGTGCCAATTGTCTCCCTTTTGCTGGCAGAAATCCTCTGTGGAATCAAGCTCTTTGTCTTGATTTATCAGGTTTCACTGTGTAGCTGAGAAGCCTACTCAAAGATCCAAATTCAATGAGATACAATCTGACATGCTAAATTCTAAGAAAGATTGTGTCAGAAGAACTGATCCTGACATTCAGCCACATTCATACCTAGTCTGGTCCTGTTGTTGTTTCATTACATTTGTATCCTGTTGTTCAGAGTTAATGAGGTATATGTTGCATTCCAATGAGGTCTCCTGTCCACAGACCGAGCAGACCCGAACTAGCTTAGCCTATGCAGGGTTACAGTACCATGTACCTTCTAATCATATCCTGGGATCTAGTAATATTAGAAGCACCTCAGGAAATAGTTTAATCTCATACTCAGGGCATTAAAAAAAAAAGGTGCCAAAAGACTCAAGAAGGAAATGAAGTTTTCAATCTGTGTACTGAAAACTCATGAACTTTTAACTATTTTTAAAAGTATTTTGTCAAAGAGGTTCCAGAATGTTGTTCCTGGCGCGTTCCCCCAGAAAAAAAGCCCTGCTCATACTGCAGCTCTAAGTATACTGTAAGCATAAGATTGAGCTTGGAGAAGGGTATACCAGTTTCAGTAAGCCTCACCATGGTCAGGAGTAAATCAATTAAGCCAAGGCAGCATCAGGTTTTCCAGGAAGAAATGGCTAGGAAAATGATCTCTCATGCCTGCTTAACACATGCAGGGAAATGAGATGGTAATGAAGCAGTAGAACGGACTACTTGGAAATACAAGTGGAGAATCATTGATTGGAATGCTCCCATAAACTCCCTGCAATATAAAACCAGCATAACCAAGGAAGAGAGAGAACCTTTCTCTCCACTGGAGCATTCAAAGGAATGAACCACAATCTGAGGTAGTGCAGTCAATTCTACCACTTCAGGCTTTGCCATATTACTGCCTCCACATTTTGCTCAGAGTGCACCAGGCTACGTTTTAAGATAGGGTGCACCTAGGATTGCCAGGTCATCTCCAATTGGCATGTGCGGAAGTTACCACAAGCAGGCATATCTGAAAGGTCAGAGATTTCTACTTGCCATGAGAATAAGTCCCAAAATCTGAAACTCCAGGCTAATGTCTGAGCCTTGGTGATCCCCTGCATATAAAAAACCAGAAACATTTCTTTGTTTCTTTATAATGTTCTTAATATACTGTACTGTTGGGATTTTAGCCCTTCCAGGTGTGTGCAGCCTTAGGTCATAGTTCCCTTGGACCTGTGGTCCAAACAGTAGGAAATAAGGTCTCTGTTTGGTCTCACTACACCTGATGCTGCAGATCAGTGGAAGAGAAGTAGGTCTATGGACCCGACCAGTCCCTTGGATGGGAAAAACTTGGGGAGAGGCTCATAAGGAAGGAATAGAAGTATAATAAATGCACATATATCTTAAGAAAACAGGCCTGGGTAAATGAACATGCCAAAATATTAACAGAATTGTTAGCAAAAGTAAATGTTATATTTTGATGAAGCCTATCACAAAGGCCAAGACAGAAATACTTACAGTCTTGTCTATTTTTGATTGATTTCTATTTGTTGGTTTGTTTGCAATGTAGCAAAAACGTCAGGCACTGGGTATTCTAGAATTCTCTACAAAGACATTACACAAGAGAGCTTGACCTCTTGAATATTCTGTATTTTGATTGGATTGCCAGGCCACCTTTGCTTGAAAGGTTACAAAGGCTGTCAACCAAGAGTAGGCTTGGAATTGCCAGCCAATCCAAGTATAGAATACTTAAAAGGTCAAAGTAGTACAGCACACTAACATAATTCACAGGCTCTATGAGGCATTAAAATCCTAATACCTCATTCTTGTAACAAAGGTTGTAATGAGAATGAGAAATGGCAAAACACGAATTCATTCCCGTGATGATTCTAGCGAGAATGTAAAAAGCTATAAATTTAACCCCTTCTTGCTCCTAAGACTGTTTCTCTGTATATGCATGTTAACTGAAGTACCCTGATGAACAGAAAATTAACTGTAGTACTGAACACGATTTTATCTTTGCAATGTGCACCAAATTAATTTCTAATCATTCTGTATAATTTGCTCATACTTTTGCATTATGTCATATAAAATACTTCAGATCCTGTTTATTAGACATGCTCCACATTTATGCACAAGGATTTTTGTTTGCTATTACTGTGGTGAAATGTTACATCTGCTTCCATTTTCCCAGGAATTCCAAGTTAGGCGCTATCTAACCATTAGTTTCTCCCAAAACCATAATATGCAGATGCCACTCAAAAACACAGACAAAGTATGTTTTTGCAGAATGAAATCTGTTCCTCAAAAATCAGGTTTGCTTTATACAGGACTCTCGTTACTGCATAATTCCATTTATCAGATTCTTTTAAAATAAAGTGGTAAATTTCTCTTTACCTCATAGATATTGTAAGCATAATGCTGACAAATGTTCATTTTAAAAAATGCAGTATTTTGGGGTACAAAGAGAAAAATTGTTTTTAGTCACTTTGTTTTATAACTCCTTTTCTTGGCAAAGGACTCATAAAATAAAACCAAGGAGACAAAATAAGGACTGATATAACCTGGAGACATTTGGTTAACTTCTTGTGGAATGAAATATAAAATGTTAACTCTCATTTCAGTGAAATTAGAAAGAGGGCAAAACATTCTCTGCATATTCCCTCATTGAGAATCTTTCATATCTAAAAAGCAGAGCCTGCATATAAAAGACAATCCAGAGACATCTTTGAAGGTTCTCTTTCAAAGCATCTCTACTTGCCTGAGTGTCTGGGGATTTCTGTTATTAATTGAAGTTAATTTTCTAGGATATCAGTTTGCCATGCACGTGGGAAAGATTGATAGCCTCTTCAATTCTCAAGAGTGTTGGAAAATGACACTGTTCCATCACCGGGTGCCTTCACTTTTATCATCACAAATCAAATTATAAACATAGGGGCAACCTTGCTGAAATCTGGCTTCGGGAGATTTCCATAAGATTAATTAGGCGGCCAAAGCAAAGATGGTAAAATAGAAGGGAGAGAGGGGGGTGGTGGTGGAGGAGGATAGAGTGGGGAGGGGGGAGAGGGAGAGGTCTAGAAGAACCATTCATTTCTCATAGAATAGGGAAGTCGATTCAACAATGGGTAATTAGCGTGGGCCATGGATTCTCAAAGGCACTGAGGACACTGGACCCTTTCTCTCACTCTGATGTTTAGCACTGTATTGTGGACCCCCTCATTTAATTAGGGCACTTTGATACCCAGAGGAGCTCCAAGCTCCAGGGCATGCTAAACACAGACTGACACCAGGAAGCTTCTGCCTCCTTTCACTCTAATTAGAGGCACAATGAGCTGCAAAGACAATGTTTTACTCCAAGATTTCTTCCGCAGATACCTCTGGCAGGAAACAATCGTTTATTTTGTGTCTATATTGGTATTCAGATTAAATTGTTAGCATGCAAATGGTGAGCGGAGGGCACATGTCTATTAAAAATGCTTAGCAGGGTTCAGAAATGATGGTGGTAATTCATATTTTTATGGATTTTAAAAAGATATATTGTATACTCCCTTTTGGAATCTTTATTTTAGAGCTCAGTTATATCAGTAGCCAATGGCTGGACTACGAACAAAGGACAAAAATAGGTGACATCCCCATCCCTTTTTAAATGCCATTTTAAAAATGAGACTTTCTTTTTTATTTTTTACCTTGAGTGTCTAAACAAGGGGCAAATATAAACCAACAGAAGACTCCAAAGGCTTTTAACAATGTCCTTATCCGCCCCCCCCCCCCAGTTTTTCACTCTGGTTGTGTCCCAAAGGAGATTCCCAGGCACCAGGCAACTGAATTTCTGCCAGCTGTATTGCTAAATGGGACATATATATGGCTATTACTGGATGCCAGAGCTACCTTCATTTCCAGATCTCCTGCATCTTTATTAAGGAAGACACCAGGACTAGTCTCATGTCAGGGTTCAGGTTATCTTAGCGGAAAAGAGACACAATGGGGAAGCCTTCCCACCATATACTCCCCTGGCAGTCCATATGAGAGTTAGGTCTCTCCGACAGGATGTTCATTTTTCTCCGGAATCCTGGTGAGTCACATGCACCTTATATATATATATCTGGTGTTCTGGCATAACCAGTATCCCCTTTCTGCTGGCATGATTGCCTTTTGTGCCTGTGCCACACTCATGGGAGTCTGGCTGAAATTGGGGCAAGGATTTTTAGTTTTCACTACTGCCACTGTAGTTCTGGGACCAACGATCTTTTCTCTTCAAATTGTAATGAACTGCCAAGCTAACAATATAGGTTATTTGTGCAGAAAAATATAATTCATCTTATTTAATAACTTTAAGGAGGGGGGGATCCTCCATTTCCCAAAGTTTCCAGCAGCAACTTAAAATGTACATATTTACATTGCTACTTTTGATGGACAGTTCTGTGCTGATTGGAAGAATATAAATATCCCCAGGGAAACTGCATATTGGAAATTAATCTCTGCATACACAAAACACTTGTATATGCTGCTTCACCGTAGTTTTGAAGAACAATTGGCCCTAAAGATATCAGCACTGATTTTTTAAAAACTCTGCTGTTGATGTATACGCAGGGTTGAGCCATTTTTATTTTTTTTGCTGGTGTATTTGTTTAAAATAATTACAAGGGACCAATATTCAAGTGCAGTAGCACCTTAAAAGCCAACAGGATTTCCAGGATAGAAGCCACTGGACTTCAATCTTGCTTTTCTACTGAAGACCCACATGGCTACCCACCTGAATCTGCAAGGGACCACTGTCATACAGTGATTTGGAAAATGAATGATGTTCCACAATTAATTATAGAAAATTATTACACATGGGCTTTTGTGCTACATGAAAGAAAAAATAAGACCAAAAAAATTAAGCAGCAGTAATACATTTCACGAGGAATGATGTGAAAGGGAAAACTGGGCCAGACTGTACCACTTTTCTGCTCTTTTGCTGCACTACCCAGCAGGACTACCTAAAGGGGGGGCAGTAAGAGGACAACATTCTGGGGGACCATGAAGCAGAGCAAGTCAAAGGATTTGTTTAATGTGATGTTGGGTTGGATCTTTCTGGCTTTAGGAGGACAAGGATATTATTGTCTAGAGGCCCAGGTGGATCTTGGCAGCCTTTCTGTTTAGCTGTCTCTGAGCAATCCGTGTTTGGCAAGCCCTGGTTTATGCAGAATACTAGCAGTAAAGCCCGTTGTGAAAGCAATACAACGAGATCTAGAAAGAGGCTCCGGGGCAGTGCTCTGGCTTTGGGCAAACAGTGTCAATTTGCTGTGGTGACCTTAGCAGGGTATAATGACAGAGTCCACTGTTTTCTCCAGAGGAACTGATCTCTGCTACCTGAAGAGCAGTTGTAATTGTGAGTAATCTGTAGCCCTCACCTGGAGATTGGCAACAATTGTTACCCAGGACAAAATGGCTGGTTTGGAGGGTGGAGTCTATGGCATTCTACCTGTCTGAGGTCCCACCCCTCTGCAAACCCCACCCTCTCCAGGCTCCACCCCTCAAATCCCCAGGAATTTGTCAGGATGTAGTTGGCAACCCCATCTCCTTCCCAGCTAGCCATCAACCTACCATTATCTGCCCCTTTGACTTCAGCTGACTTCTGCCCTCCCTTCTGCAGAACAGTTGTAATACTGAGTGCTCGCCAGCCCTCACCTGGAGATTGGCAACAATGGTTCCCTATGTGGGACTGACTGGTTTGGAGGGTGGAGTCTATGGCAGTGTACCTGTCTGAGGTCCCACCCCTCCTCAAACCTCACCCTCTTCAGGCTCCATCCCTCAAGTCTCCAGGAATTTCCCATCTGGAGTTGGCAACCCTATCAGGATTGGCCCCAATGTGGTTTCTCCCAAAGGCCAAAGTAGGTGACAGGACCAAGCTTAGTTGCCTACCAACAGGCACTGAGGGGAATGTAGGGTTGCCAGCTCTAAGGAGGGAAATACCTGGAGGTTTTGGGGGTGGATTCTGTAGAGGGCCGGGCAACGGAGGCATCGGCCTTCCGTCGCCCGCCTTGCCCCCCCAATCTCGGCCATACCATACTAGTAGCCAGTAGTAATGGGAGAATTGATTCCGAGAGCTGTTGAACCATGAAGCTCACTGATGGCTGTTAGTAGTTCCTTATCTTTTGATTTTAATATAACTCACTCATTCTGAGATAATTCACATGTGAATATAAATCAATTAAAACTCACTTTATGTTTTTTTGTTATATGTGTTTAGCAGTCAAACCACTGAACCCCACTAAATTTCTAAAGATTTGTGAAAGAAACACTTAGTGCTACACAAAAGTAAAGAACGATTGTGTGGGTAGTTTGTACTCACGCAGTGGTGGTTTGCACATCATGCCAGCTTTTGCTAAAGTTCTGTTTCAGTTCATTCATCAAGTTGATACCAAGTTTTTGTTTTATTTCCACAAGATGCTTCTCTTTGGCTACTAACACTTGTCGTAAAGTTGAGATTTCATCTTCTAGCTGAAGAGAATTAAACAACAGCAGCATTATTTTCAAGCATTAGTTTAGTATCAGATGTAATAACAAGTTAGTTTGGGGGATCCTAGATTTGTATGTTGCATCAGGCTTCCTCCCTGTTCCCCTTATACACAAATTGAAAACTCACTGCTTTCATGGCAACCCAAGATTAAATTGTGACTTGAAATCTTGGTTTGCAGAAAAGAGAACCAACTCCATCCCACCTTTTTCTTACTTTCATCTTGTTCTCATCCTTGCATCCTCCTTTCTCAAACTTCCATTTCCCTTCTCTTTATCATCCTTGGTGTTTTGCCATATTGCTACAGTACAAATTGCCACTAACAGGAAACACTACAGCATGTAGAAAGCTGTCTCACAATACAGCAAAATACTGCAGCATATATTTCACTGCTATTTATTTTTGGAGAGCCTAGATTAATATAAATCTATGAATTATAAATATTTATGGTATAGACAGAGCATTTTACTTTGGATTGTGGTTTGCAAACTAGGTATCATTGAATGA
>NW_015164192.1:396905-399379 GCF_001447785.1 Gekko japonicus
GTAGTCCAATCAGCTTCCATATGTAAATGACCTTGGAACGCTGGCCGGGACTGCACAAAGCAGCCAATGAACCCAGCCAGTGTCTTCCGAGTGGCAGTTTTTTCGGCCTAACACTAAAGGAGTGCATTTTAGAACTTTGGCGCCCAAAACTCTTTTATTATAAGGGAGAGATGATCGAAGATCAGGCTTAGTGAAAGAATAGGACTTTGAAATACAAAAACCAATGGAAAGAGTGATGAGTAGGAAAGCTCAATCAACATTCAGCTTGGGTTGCAATTTGGTTACAAATTTTGAGTAGACCTCAAATATATTTCAAAGGCTTAGAGTAGGATCAGAAATGTATTGAATATGGGCATTCTCACATTCCTTTTCCCATCTATCATTCATCATCATCTTTGTTCTGTGGTTAAAAATTCAGTTGGAAAAAAAAGATGTTTCAGTCCAGTTGGGATGAGTAGCTTGTTCATTTTGTTTCCCTGCTTAACTTCCAGTGTTGAGCACATTGGTGTTCATTTGTATTGCCTGGACTTCCACATTCACACACCACTCATTCAATCCACTCAATTCAGAGAAGACATCAACATGACTCATGCCACCAACTCTGCAAGTGCAAAGATTGATTTTAAATGGCGCACAGCCTGTCCATGTTGACTTTGGAGGAGCACATGTAATCCAAACAAGCACGCTTCAGTGCAACAATCTGGCCAGGCTTTGTGCTGAATGCTACCACTACACAAGCACAAATCTACATGAAATAATGTTCCTTTTGAAACAGCAAGATTGAAGTGCTTGCTGCCACATAAAATGAGCACTGCAAACAAAATAATTTTGCACGTAGATCACAGTTTTTGCAACATTTGCAGTATTCCTGGTGATGTGTGGTGCCCCCACCAGTACATTTAAATCTTTAGATGCAGTTTCTAGCCATGAAGGATACTTTTCTTAGTCTACCAATCAGGCCTTTCCATCTCTCGCACCATGTGCTCATCTGCTATTCTGCTCTGTAAAAATGTTTTTCAAATAAATCTATTTTTTTTAAAAAAAATGTTTACTTCAGTGGTGTTCTAATGGCGAAAGTGGCTTACATTGTTCTGATTGCCTCCATTTTATCCTCACAACAACCCTGTGAGGTAGGTTGCCGTTAAGTCTAAGAGTGCGTGATTGGATGAAAGTTGTTACTTTCCATGGCAGAGTGGAGATTTGGACATGGATCTCCCAGATCCTAGTATAACACTTTAACTGCTACACCACACTGGCTGTCATAGAAATGTACAAATAAAGATGTGTTTTTTTTCTTTATAAATGCTTTTGCTGTAAGCCAGAAATGTCTCAGAAAGCTGATTGAATCTACAGAGAGGAATAGCCGTGCACTCTCAAAACTGTAAATCTTTCTTCCTGTGTTGGAGGTCCGGTCTCT
This sequence comes from Gekko japonicus, assembly GCF_001447785.1. NCBI lineage: Eukaryota > Metazoa > Chordata > Lepidosauria > Squamata > Gekkonidae > Gekko > Gekko japonicus. The sequence continues at coordinate 398,323 of NW_015164192.1, forward strand.
GAGGGGAGATTGACAAACAGAGTGCGGATTAATTTTGGTGCATGTAGATGATTGCTCCTTGATGCATACCAAGGAGGATGAGATCTAGTTGTGCAAAACCCATTTTGTTTACAAACTGTAAAATTTTAGCGCTTGGGCTACTCAATGTATCAGAGAGCCTATTTAGGGTGTGTTCACACGGACATTTAGTGCGGGATTCGCTGCTGATCCCTCGCGCATTAAAAGTTCCTGTCTATATAGGCAAACCTGCCTCCCGCACTGAAGCCGGCAGAGTCCCGTGGTTTCCGCTCTTTTATCCGTGTTTTTTTGACACCCGTTGGAACAGGTGTTTTCCGACATCTCGCGCTTTGTATCCGCGGTTTTGGTATCTGGACAGCAATCCGCTGTGACCGCGCTACCCTCCCCCCGGTTGGTTTGTGTGTGTGTGTGTTTCCAGTTTTAGCTATGCGCTTGTGCAAACAGGCGCTAGCTTTTATTTTGGTCTTTTAGATCCCACCGAGGCCACCGTCTGCGCCCAGCTGTCAAACGAGCAAAAAAACCTGCTGAGCACAGGCAGAGCCGGGAACTTTGTTGGGAGGGAGCGAGCGAGTTCAAAGCCTCTCCCGGGTGTGTGCGCCGGCCAGCCGGCCAGCTAGCCAGCCAGAGCCGCTCTCGCTCGCTCTCCCAACTCGTTCTACCCACACCGCCTCCCCACCCGGGCCGGTCCCTTCTCCGCATGGCGGCGGCTGCACATACACAGACCCGCTTCCTCGCCTGCTGCTTCTCCCTCGCTTATCAGTGCAAGGGCCGTGGGAGAGAAAAGGAGACGGGCTGGGAAGGGAAGCCGCCGCCGCCGGGCAGGGGACGAAGCCTGGGCAGTGCCTCTTGCTCGAAGGGGAGTGAAAAGTTAGGCGACAGAGTTCGCGCCTCCTAAACCTCTCGCCCATTCCGAGGAGGGTCTGGCACTCCCGGCTCCTGTGCTTGGGTGGGGGGGGGGGGTTTGCCGCCAGCGGGTGGGAGAAAGGACAGCGAAGGTCTTTTTATTAGTTTGTATGTACGCCCGAGCGCACGCAAAGAC
>NW_015164192.1:399413-415447 GCF_001447785.1 Gekko japonicus
CTGTGTGAACAGTACTTCGCGCGAGGGAAGCGGAAGACAGAGGGACCGTCTGACCACCTCCAAGCGATATAAAATGTCGCGGATATAAGAATTGCGGGAAAACTAGCACAGTAAGAGGTCCGTGTGACCAGACCCTTAGGTAGCTCATAGAACCTTACAATTATCTTGCTCTCAACAACTGACAGAAAGTATGTTCTTGCTGGCAACTGGAGGGGCGGATGCAGTTCTCAGGTTGGATGAACTGGGGGCTTGTGACCCTGTATACAGATATTGGGGCAGTTCAGTAACCTGGTTGAAACTGAAAATGAGAAAGATAAGAATCATAAAAGGATGCAAAAGAGAGAGGCCGTGAGCCTGGCATATTTACTTGGAAGTAAATTTCACTGAAATTAATCAATTACATCTAGGTAAATCTGCTTATATATGGGTAAAGAGTACATAAAGAGGGTAGAGTAGATGAGGGCTTTATTTATGCAGGAGGGTTTACAGTGCAATCCTACACAGAGCTTCAACAGACTTAGAAAGGTGAAATTCTGCTTAGGATGTCAGTGTTGTGTGTATGTGTTAAGTGCTGTCAGGTCACTTAAACTTATGGTGACCCTATGAGTTAATAACCTCCAAAATGTTCTATTGTTAACAGTCTTGTTCAGATCTTCCAAACTAAGGGCCGGCTTCCTTTAATGAGTCAATACAACTCATGGTGTATCGTCCTCTTTTCCTGCTGCCTTCAACTGTTCTGAGCATTATTGTCTTTTCCAGTGACTCTTGTCTTTGCATAATGTGACCAAAGTATGATGACCTCAGTTTAGTCATTTTAACTTCTAGGCGGAGTTCAGGCTTGATTTAATCTTGATTTTTGGCACTCCATGAGATCCATGAAACTCTTCTCCAGCACTATGGCTGTGGTGACACACACTAAATAATCCACCTTCAATCCACTTTCAATGCACTTTCCAACTGGATTTTGCCAGTTCACACAGTAAAATCCAGTTGGAAAGTGCACTGAAAGTGGATTGAAAGTGGATTATTTAAGGTGTGTGACCACAGCCCTCGTTTCAGATGAACTAACTTTCTTCCTGTCAGCTTTCTTCATTGTCCAACTTTCACACCCTTACATAGTAATGGGGAATACTATGGTGTGAATTATCTTGATCTTGTCCACCAACAACACAACCTTAAGAATATTTTGTAGCTCCTTCATGGCTGCCCTTCTGGGTCTCAATCTTCTGATTTCGTGGTTGTAGTCTCTCTTTTGGTTGATAATGGAGCCAAGGAATAGAATTTTTAAAAACAATTTCAATTTCTTCATTGTAGGCATTAAAGTTGTGTAGTTCCCCACTAGTAATTTCTTTTGTCTTCTTGCTGTTCAGCTGCAAACCTGCTTTGGCACTTCCTGCATTAAGCATCATCAGTAGCCATTTCAAGTCTTCAATATTTTCTTCTAGTAATATGATATGACTAGGGAAAAGGCCTGTTGTGGAAATAAATACAACGGACTCTAGAAAGAGGCTCTGGGCAGGTGCCCCGGCCTTGGACACTCAGTGTCAATTTGCTGTGGCGACCTCAGCAGGGTATAATGACACTGAGTCCACCATTTTCTCCAAAGGAATTGATCTCTGCTACCTAAAGAACAGTTGTAATTTTGAGTGATCTCCAGCTTTCACCTGGAGACTGGCAACAATGGTTCCCCAGAAGGGAATGGTTGGTTTGGAGGGTGGAGTCTATAGCTTTGTACCTATCCAAGGTCCCACCCCTCCTGAAACCTCACCCTCTCCAGGCTCCATCTCTCACATATCCAGGAATTTCCCACCTGGAGTTGGCAACCCTATCTCCTTCCCAGCCAATTATCAACCTACCTTTATTTCCTCCTCACTCTTCAGCTTTCCACCCCCCCACACACACCTGCAGCCTCTCCCATGCTCTGAAGCCCTGACTGCTATGTCACATTGGCTGTCATACAGGGGATACCTCAGCAGCATATAAGGATACAGAGCCCACCATTTTCTCCTGGGGAACTGATCTCTGCCGTCTGGAAAGCGGTTGTAATTCTGAGTGATCTCCAGCACTCACCTGGAGATTGGACACATTTTACCTCAGAACAGCAAACTGTTTAGAATGTTAGAAGCAAAAGCCAATCAAGTCGCATATGCAAACGACCTCTGTGTTCTGACTGGCGCTGAGGGGGGCGGACAAGCAAACGGATTAGAACATTGGAGGCGAGACTCAAGCAATGCAGCCAGTGGATAGGGACAGATTCTGAGTGACACACCAGGGCCCAACCAATTCCGGAGGGTGTGGAATGTTCTAGAGAAGTGCCACCACCATTCGGCTTTTATATATAAGGGAGATTTGCATATCTTAAATTGTTAGTGTTCCTTCCACCAATTTTCACTCCACTTTCATCTAAATCTAATCCAGTTTTCCTTATGATATGTTCTGCATATAGATTGAAAAGACAGGGAGATAAACTACATTCTTGTGACATCTTTACCAACTGGAAATGGTTCTGTTTTTCCATATTCTGTTTGAACACTAGCTTCTTGTCCCGAGTACAGATTACACATTAAAACAATCAGAATTTGTGGCACTCCCATTTCTTTTAAAACCAACTTTTCATTATGCACACAGTCAAATGCTTTGCTGTAATCTATGAAACAATCTGATTTTCTTCTGAAATCCTCTCATATGCTCCAGTAACCAACATATATTTGCAATGTTATCTCTAGTGCCTCTTCATCTTCTGAATTTAGCTTGAACATCTGGCATTTCTCATTCCATACATGATAACAGTCTTTGTTTTAAGATTTTGAGCATCACTTTACTCATATGAGAAATTAACTCGATGGTCCAATAGTTGGTGCAGTCTTTGACATCTTCTTTTTTTGGGGAATTGGAATGTATGTTGGAACTTCCACATGTGATGTCCCCTGTCTCAAACCTCCAGACTGAGTGGCTAGAGAGATTAGATAGCTAGATAGGCACACTGACCTTTCTTCCTGACTTTACTCTTCTTCCACTGTCCTTTTTGAAATGCAGATTGTGTTCTCGGGGATACTTTCCCTTCTTCTCTCTCACTCTGCTGAAGCTCTCTACCTGCACGCACCAAGAGAGGGACATGTGGTCCTCTCTTGGCACCATGAGGCAGATGGGCCTCTTGCCATCTGTCTCCATCCTTTAGCTAGTAAGTTAGTAATCTATCAGTCTCTGCTCTTTCCTAACCAAAGTGTACTTCTCAAATAAAGAGAGAAGTATTTCTCTTCTAAACTTGCAATGTGACTCTGTGTAGTTTTGTAATCTGAGTAACCTGGTAAAGTGACACTCCTGTGTTTGTAGCTTTATTTAAGCACTCTGCTAACTAATGGTGACTGGACTAACCACACCAGTTAACCTCAATAGGTTATGGGCCCAGCCTTAACCAGGTAATCCATCTTAACTAGTACTGGTACCACTGGAAAAATATGTGGATTCAAAGTATTGAATCTGACTCTCTCAGCAGTTAAACAAGAAAGCTGGCTGACAGGCTTGGTTCTTTTGCAAGACAAAAGCATTGAAAAGCTGCTCAAGGCAGCCTGATTGTAAAAAACACACACACACACACACACACACACACACACACAGAGAGAGAGAGAGAGAGAGAGAGAGAGAGAGAGAGAGAGCATCATGGCTGAGACTTGGGACAAACAAAGTACCCTAGTTCCTCTCACAATTAACAACTTTGCAGAATGGTGTGTGTGCCTGAGGTTTGCCTTATGATCCCAATAACTGGAAGGTCACCTGGAGAAGGATGCCCCCCACCCAACAGCTCATCCCAGGAGGAAAAGACCAAGTGCGAAGTGGACGACTGTCGAGATCAAGAAATTATAGTGAGTTCTTTGTCTGCATCTTATTTGTCTAAAATACAGAAATTTGAAAATACTAAACAGATTTATGATACACTGCTCAAATCTCAGGACTAATTATGATGTTTTATAATTGTGTTGTTTTATGTGTTTTTAACTCTTTTATGTAAGCTTCTCTGAGCCTGCTCTGGCAGGGAGGGCAGGATATAAATTGAATAAATAAATAAATAAATGTTCAGACAAGATGGTCTTCAAGGCTAATGCTAAGAAATGAATTGGACTTCCGGTTTTGGCAACTTGCTGGCGGGTGTGCTCCATCGTGCTCCGATGAGAGCTGCCTGTAACTGCAGCAGATGGGAGGCGTCCTGGACAATTCCAGCCCCCCCCAGAGACCTTGGAGAGGGCTTGTAGCCTGGGGAATGAGGGCTGCCTCTTCCAAGGTGATGGCCAAGGAATTGAGGCTCCTCTTTGCCCGATAGGTCCCACCACCAAGAGACCAGTAATGGAGGTAGAGGTACATGCTGGACCAAGTGAGCAAGCGATCCAGCATTCAGAGGCTTCCCCTACCTTTGGAAATAATGCGTGAAATGAAGCATGAGTGTGCATCTTCTTAAAACTAGCCACACGCCCAAGCAGACAGTCTCCCCAAAGCCCCAAGTCGAGGCACTGGAGAGGGGATGAGTTAATCCCACCTTGGAAAAAGTTACTGTGAGAGTGAATACAAGGGGCAGAGTGACGGTTCTGATTGAAAAGTGTTAATCCAGACAAGTAGTGTGCAGAATAGTAGAAACTTATGACTTAACAGACTTTCAGAGACTTAAAAGAACTTTTTTTCTGTGTGAACAATGTCGTAACAGGCTGATAAAATGGTGGTTCGGAGGAGACCTTCTACAGGAACTGCCAGCTCAGTGATGCCGGCCTCTAGACCAGAAGTAACCACTGACTTCCCTAATATGCTAGCTATAGCATTGCACCCTGTGCTGGACCAGATGACCAACCTCAACAATAACTTCAATGCTTTCCAAAAGCAATGGAAAGAAACTAGTATAAGAACAGAAGAAACAGTCAAAACATTGAAAAAAATTGATGCTAAGACAAATGCGATAAATCGGAGACTGGAGGTCGTGGAAAAAGAGAGGACCTCTGATAAAGAACAGCTGCTACAGGTACAAATGGAAAAATCATCATATGTCCTGAGATTTCAGGGTATCCCAGAGCAAAAAGGGGAGAACTTGAAGGAGATTATAAGCAAAACTTTGGCTCCAGTGGCAGATCTTAAAGCGGAATTTCTACAAAATGATATGGATATGGTGTATCGAACATATTCAGACTTCATTAAGAAAAATAAACTGCCCGGTGAAGTTTTCGTTAAGTTCTCCAAGAGATCAACAAGGGACATAATATTGAAAGCAACTAATGGGATAACCCTAAAAATCAAAGGTGAAGAAACTAGAGTTCTAAAAGACATTCCATTTGAAAGAAGAGAAAAGAGGGAACAGTACAAAAACCTGACATCCTTTTTACAGAAAAATTCCACCCCCTACAAATGGATAACACCAGAAGGACTTATCTTCAACTACAAAGAGAAAAAAAAAGATTGACTGTTACAAAAGCAAAGGCATTTTTGGAACAGCACCAAACAGCAGCGAAAGAAAAAGAAAAAGCAGAGGATAATAACACAACAGAGGAAAGCAGCAAACATAGATTGGGAAGCAGCGACAGTACCTCAGGCAGTCCCTCAGAAGGTTCAGAATCTGACAAAGGAGTGGCAGATCCTAGATTTCTTAAAGTCAGACTGACTTATGATAAAACAAGCACAGGGGAGAAAATATGATAAATAGCTTAATACTGAAAGCCTGGTTTCTTTTTATTAATATATAACGTACTAGGATGCAACTACTCTGGCTAATCATGTTTGTGCTAGTTTGATCTTGAAATAATAATTACTAACCTTCATTCCTAAAATCTTAAATGTGGGGAAAAACATCAAGACTTGGGTACAATTTATGTACAACTATTGTAATATGATCCCTGCCTAGCTCTGTATTTTAGGCTAGATTTCCCCCCATCCCTTATCCTTTGTAGTATGTAGTGTAAAAAAGAAAAGAAATGAATTGAACAGTTTGAAATATAGAGAGACTGAATGTTTCCAAATACATGTGACATCCATGCAGGATATTTTCTCTCAGGTTGCTGATTCAGGGGAGATCCTAGATGGACCAGCTTAAACAGCTGCTTTGTTTCATTCACTCCCCATGAGTTTCATTCCAGTAATTTCATACCTGGAAATTAAAGGAGATTTATGCTTTGTCCAGGCCGTGAATGAGATTTCTTTACAAGTTCCCCATAGGATTTGCAAATGTTACCTGATCAGTTTTTAAATAAGGTTCTTTTTCAACCATGGAGTCTCCAGAGCTAGAGTCTATTCACTATATCCCAAAGTTGGCAACCATCGACCTTCAGAGCAACCTTACCAAGGGTACTCGGAGTGTGTTATTGTTATTGGCATTTTATTATGGAATTGATATGGTCTGTTGAGCACCAACTTTTAACTGTTTTATAGGTAATGATTGTTTATTGTTTTATGTATGGCATTTGTCTCTATGTTCGCCACCCTGAGCCCATGTTGGAAGGGCGGGATACAAATTTAATTAATAAATAAAATAATAAATAAATAAACACTGAAGGATGATAGGGAAATGGCTGAGAAGCTAAATGCATTTTTTGCCTCTGTCTTCACTGTGGAAGATGAGAAGTGCTTGCCCACTCCAGAACCACTGATTTCAGGAGGGGTGTTGGAAGACCTGAGTCAGATTGAGGTGATGAGAGAGGAGGTCCTAAAACTGATAGACAACTTAAAAACTGAAAAATCACCAGGCCCAGATGGCATACATCCGAGAGTTCTGAAAGAACTCAAATGTGAACTTGTAGATCTCCTGACAAAGATATGTAATCTTTCCTTAAAATCTGCCTCCATTCCTGAGGATTGGAAGGTAGCTAATGTCACTCCCATCTTTAAAAAGGGTTCCAGAGGAGATCCGGGAAATTACAGGCCAGTCAGTCTGACGTCGATTCCGGGTAAATTGGTGGAAACCATTATTAAGGAAAGAATTCTAGGCACATGGATGAACAAAACCTATTGAGGCAGACTCAGCACGGTTTCTGTAAGGGAAGATCTTGTCTCACTAACCTGTTAGTGTTCTTTGAGGGGGTGAACAAACATGTGGACAAGGGGGATCCAATAGATATTATTTACCTTGACTTCCAGAAAGCTTTTGATAAAGTTCCTCATCAAAGGCTCCTAAGTAAGCTCAAAAATCATGGGATAGAAGGACAAGTCCTTTTATGGATCAAAAACTGGCTAGTTCATAGAAAACAGAGAGTGAGTGTAGGTGGGCAATTTTCTCAGTGGAGGGTGGTAAGCAGTGGGGTACCGCAGGGATCAGTACTTGGTCCACTGCTTTTTAACTTGTTCATTAATGATTTGGAGTTGGGAGTAAGCAGTGAAGTGGCTAAATTTGCGGATGATACAAAGTTGTTCGGGGTGGTGAAAACCAGTGAGGATTGTGAGGCACTCCAAGGGGATCTGTCAAGGATGGGCGAGTGGGCGTCAACATGGCAAATGGGGTTCAATGTGGCCCAGTGCAAGGTGATGCACATTGGAGCCAAAAATCCTAAATATAAATACACATTGATGGGGTCTGAACTGGCAGAGACTGACCAAGAGAGAGATCTTGGAGTTGTCGTAGATAACTCACTGAAAATGTCGAGACAGTGTGTGACTGCAATAAGAAAGGCCAATGCTATGCTGGGGATTATTATAATGCCCCTGTATAAACGAATGGTGCGACCTCATTTGGAATACTGTGTGCAGTTCTGGTCATCACACCTTAAAAAGGATATTATAGCTTTGGAAAAAGTGCAGAAAAGGGCAACTCGAATGATAAAAGGGTTAGAACACTTTCCCTATGAGGAAACGTTAAAGCGCTTAGGGCTCTTTAGCTTGGAGAAACAACGACTGAGGGGTGACATGATTGAGGTTTATATTATGCATGGGATAGAGCAGGTAGAGAAAGAAGTACTTTTCTCCCTTTCTCACAATACAAGAACTCATGGGCACTCAATGAAATTGCTGAGCGGTCAGGTTAGAACGGATAAAAGGAATTATTTCTTCACCCAAAGTGTGATTAACACATGGAATTCACTGCCACAGGAAGTGGTGGTGGCTACAAGCATGGACAGCTTCAAAAGGGAATTAGATAAGCATATGGAGCAGAGGTCCATCAGTGGCTATTAGCCACAAGGTATAGATAGGGACTCTGGGGCAAGTGATGCTCTATCTTCTTGGTGCTTTGGGGGTCAACAGTGGGAGAGCTTCTAAAGTCCTGGCCCCACTGGTGGACCTCCTGATGACACCTGGTATTTTTGGCCACTGTGTGACAGAGTGTTGGACTGAATGGGCCTTTGGCCTGATCCAACATTGGCATCTCTTATGTTCTTAAGGAATGTGCACAGCGGGGTTCCAAGCCACTTCCCTCTACTTTAAACAAAAGAGCTCAACTTGTTACAATTGTGGAGGGAGGGGCTATTTCGCAGCAGCATGTTCATCACCTAAGACAGACAAGCCCAATTATTTCAAAGGGAAATCTGATCACATTTTTAAACATAGGGATTATTCTATTTTTGATAATGAACAAAATAGAGAGATACTCCTAGACTCTGGATCTGTTACTGTTTAGGTCAGAGGAATTGTTTACTGAAATACAAGAATTAAAAAGGCCAATTTGGCCAATGGGAACATTGTGAAAGCAAATCATGTTGGAACTGTAATTTGACCAGTGAATGATGCAAAAGGACAATTTAAAATTGAGAATGTCTTCCTGATTCCTAATCTAAAAACAGATATCGTATCAATAAGTGATCAAGCCAAGCTAAGATTTGAAACACATTTTAATGCTCATGGCTTTTTTGTTGTAAAAGATGGACTGACATATCAAAGGAAAATTAGTAAATGGACTTTATAGCATGGAAAGAAATGAAGGTTTTCCCATAGATTTCTACTCTCCTGAATTGTACCATGTGAATTCTGAATTGTTTAAAGATGAATTAATTGTACACAAAGCAATGCCCAAAAGGAATATGATGAGATGCCACATGACTGCAATCAAACTCCAGAATATGAAGGAATACCAAAACTCAAGTGAGACAATGACTATGAGGAAGAACCACCTACCCAAGAAGTAAATGTTGCTAACACTTGAAAACACAATGGATGCATTACCCTGTGGCATAGGAGAAAAATGTCACAGGAATATTCAAAATGTTAAGGACATGCAGAATAAGGGTTTGGTGAAAGGCATGAACTTTACTGAATGTAATTCTAACCCAACTTGTGTTTGTTGTTTACAAGGAAAAAGCACTAAACAACCATTCCCTCAACACAGCACAAGGAAGACCACAGCCCCACTGCAGCTGATCCATACTGACTTGGGGGGACCTCTTCCTGCTACCCTCAGTGGGTACTGTTACTACTCAATGTTCATAGAGGATTTCTTGAGATATTATATTTTATATTTTCATTAAAAATAAATCTGAAGCTTCTGATAAGATAAAAGAATATATAGCAATGGTTCAACACGCAACTAGAAATTCTGCGTTCAGATAATGGAGGTGAATTTTGCTCAAACACTATGGAGCAGTTCCTGAACGAGCAAGGCATACAGCACCAAATGACTGTGGCCTGCAATCCTCAACAGAACAGTATAGCAGAACACAAGAATCGCACAGTTCTGGATGTGGTATGTACCATGCTCACAGACAGTTGCTTACCTGTACAATTTTGGGGTGAAGCTATTGTCACAGCTAACTACATGCAGAATAGGCTAGTCACAAGAGCTACAGGTGAGACTCCTTATGAACTGTGGGTTGGCCATAAACCATCCATGGACCACCTGAGAGTGTTGGGCTGTAGAGCCTTCACACACATTCCTAAAGAAAAGTGATCAAAGCTTGATGATTGTGCAAAGGAAGGCATCTTTGTTAGATATGCAGCTAGATGCAAGGGGTACAGAATCCTGGACCCAAACACTAACAAAATCACTATCAGCAGATCAGCAGATTACCTTGATTCACACTTGTCATGCTCCATTTTCCTATTATATGTGTCAAAAAGCTTTGGACTTTTCTTTCGCATCCATTCATTTCAACAACTGAACATCGATTCAGCATTAGACCAGTTGCGTCATTAAGAATACAGTTACTTGTAGTTGTCCTCAGCTCTTCCCCGGTAGCTGAGTGCCATCCGACCTAGCACTTTATCTTGTTTGTTTTGGATTGTGTCATCATAGAATTGTCAACATATGAAATGATCAGAAGTGGTTTACCATTGCCTTCTTCTGCACAGTACTAACTGGAGTTAGCTGAAGTGTCACAGCCATTGTCTATGCTGTCCAGTAGCTCCCCTTCAAGTATTCCTCCACCCCCATCACCATTGGAATTGTCCACTCTCTTCTGCTGATTGGCCATTGAACCCTGAAGGGGGTGGATGCATCTTAGTCTGGTGTCTCAACTGTGACCATTCTGCCTTGAGTGACTCTGCTTGGAGTTCAGCCTCTTGACAGAGTCTAAACTCCTTACAGTAGTGCTCTCAGCTTCACTGAAACACAACCTCCCTTACCACGTTAAGATATGCATCCAAGAGGGGGATGGCAGTGTTAGTCCCTAGAATATGTATTTTATCCTTACAGCAACCCCATGAATTAGACTAGGATAAGAGGGTATGACTGGTCGAGGTCATCCAGTGAGTTTCCATGCAGTGTGAGGATCTGAACCTGGGTCTCCAAGATCCTAGTCCAACACTCTTCCCACTATTTAGTTATTTATTTAATTAGATTTCTTGACCACCCTTTCTCGCTTGTGTGGGGCTCAGGGCGGTTTACAACAGATTAATTCAGTGATTTATAAAAACCATAAAAATTCAATATTAAAAACATTCAAGGCATTTAAGCATCCAAAGACATTTTAAAAAACAAGATGGCAGTGCTAGCATTCAGTCATGGGGGGAGGGGGGACAGTGCCAGGCAGATGTAAGGAACCATTGCTGGCCTCAGCCAAAGGCCTGGTGGAACATCTCTGCCTTACATGTCCTGTGTAGGTCAGACAGGGCACAGATGTCACTTGGCAGAGAGTTTCACCAGGCTGGGGCCAGGACAGGAAAGGCCCTGGCCGAGGCCAGCCAGATATCTTTGGGGATGGGGACCACCAGAAGAGTCTTATCTGCTGATCTTAATGCCCTCCAGGAGAGGCAGTCCCAAAGGTACATAAGTCCCTGACTGTTAAGGGGTTTAAAGGTAAGCACCAAATCCTTGAATCTGATCCGGTGCTCCACTAGCAACTAATGCAGTTCGCACAGCACTGGATGTATATGCGCCCTCCGTGGGGTCCCTGTAAGGACCCTCGCTGCTGCATTTTGTGCCAGTTGGAGCTTCCGGGTCAGTTTCAAGAGTAGCCCTACATAAAGTGAGTTACAATAATCCAGCCTGGAGGTGACTGTTGCATGGATTACTGTGGCAAGGTCAGGGTGAGACAGATAGGGGGCCAGTTGTTTGACTTGGCGCAATCATGTGGAAACTAAGAAGGGAGGGAATGCTGCTGAATTCAGTAGGACTAACTTGTGAGTAAGGAGGGGAGTAGTTCAGGAGGGAGTGGGTGATGCTTGAACTCTGAATATAATAAAAACAAGGATAGCTACAATGCTAGTTACTTAAATATGGCCCATGCGAGCATGATCTCATCAGATCTCAAAAGTGAAGCAGAGTCTGCCCTGATTAGTATTTGGATGGGAGACCCCCAAGAATGTCCAGGGTTGCTACACAGAGGCAGGCAATGGCAAACCACCTCTAAACATCTCTTGCCCTGAAAACCTTTCAAGGTTGCCATAAGTTGGTTGCAAGTTGATGACACTTTTTACCACCACCACCTCAACCAAAAGGGAAGGGAAAGCCCAACTAGTTAAGGGGCCATGGTATTTCTTACTGAAGCTCTTTGCTTTTGCGGGGACAGGCTAGCCACAGAAGCACCACAGCCAACAGCATGCACGGTCCAGTGCCATCTGGCAAAAGGCATTGAAGCACTATGGGGCAGCTGGGAAGGACTGCAAGCAAGGGAAAGATGCATAGGATGCGTGAGTTTTAACATGAGTTTTAACCTAGCAGAAGGGCTGAAGCTCAAAGAAGGGCAACTCTAAGGCACATGTGTACACATACAAAAAAATTAAGGAAATTGCTGCAGAGTTCACAAGTAATAAAGAGACAAAATCAACTTGTTACAAATGACGTTGAGTGATGTTAGTATTCTATATTTTCATGTTTTCAGAACACAGGACGTCAAAAACTGAAGAAGAGCGTACGAACATCTCGAGTGGTTGTTCGTTTCGAGACAACTCTTTCTCAACCAAAATTCAGTTCTATGGTTGTCTTATAATATTTAGCAGTGATGTCAATCTTATCCAACAACAGTTTTAACAGCACGTGGGCTAACAAGTTTCAAACACGGACAACACTGCAGCAATTTCCTTCATTTTTTTGTACATCTTTGAATTGCTGGTCCCCCTTGTTTTGTTTTGTTTTTTTTTTACAGTTTTAAAGCGATTTTCTGAAAGAATCGTTGAGAGAAAGCAAACTGAGGACTAAATTGGGAAAGTAAATTGGGACTAACAAGAAAATAGAAACTGTTATTGGTAAATAGAGATACTTAGAATGTAACAAGACTACCTGGAAAAAAGGGAAGCCCATAATCAAAGATCCAGCTTTGCCCAAGGTTGCCCGTATCTACCAAGATGTTCCTGGGGATGCTACAATTTTTTGCTGTCCACATTTGCAACTGAAAGTACCCCTCTTATTTCCCATCATATAAATCAGACTTTTGAGGATCAGAGCCAATGATTATTCAGACAGAGGCCCTGATGGTTATGGATCTTCCCTGCATCCCCCTCCCCACAAAAATCTCTTTCAGTATTAAGAAATCCAGAGGGCTCTTTTTGTAGCAGGAACTCCTTTGCATATTAGGTGACACACCCCTAATGTAGCCAATCCTCCAAAAGCTTACAGTAACCCCTGTAAGAAGAGCTCTGTAAGCTCTTGGAGGATTGGCTACATTAGGGGTGTGTCACCTAATATGCAAAGGAGTTCCTGCTACAAAAAGAGCCCGGAAAAATAATGAAGTCCAAGGACTATTCTAAGGCACCTTTGTACATTCTTTCAATGCTACACAAAGTACCTACATCACACACAAAAGAATGTTCCAGTGTTGCTATATGCCATGTATGACAGTTCCCAAACCAATGCTTCATCTCAAATTGTAACAAGCCAACTAATCCAATGGGGTTTTGAGGGGTGTTAGCTGCTAATGCCACCCTTTAATACCAGCTGGTCACAAGGCTTCTACAATTTCACCATGGGCGGAGAAGCAGCTGAAGAGCAGCACTGAGCAGAAAAAAGGGTTTGAGGGGGAAGGGCTGAGTAATTCCTCTCCCTCCAACTTCTTCCTTATAGACAAGCAGCACTCTATATCTGCTTTTCATTTTAAAATAACCATCTGGGGATTGTTCCATTTGTCACCCTTCTAATATCTAGTTCAGTGCTTATGGTGAGACTGGTCACTCTGTATGCCCAGTCAGTGCCCACATTGCTTCTTGGCATGCTTCAAGCCATCATGGTTCCCATTTTATTGATTGGGGTGCAAATTCAGTGACTCACCTATAGCCGTTTTAGGTGTCCTGGCAGAGCTGAGGATTCAGCTGAGGTCTAGAGCTTGTTATACGCTTCTGGGTCCCTTTGTTATGTTATATAATAAGAGGTAAAGGAGTGACATGCAGGATGTGTAGCTAGCAATCATTTCCAGGAAGGTTCAGAAGAAAGTCCATTCATTAAACCTGAACTTACAAAGAAACTCAGTATTGCAAATACCCTGTTCAGAATAAATCCCTTATGGCATATGAAGGCACTGCCAGTCTTAGCTGATCTTTCCATTGGGCTGTCTGAGGATATATTGGGCCTATACCATATTGATTTAATTATAATATTCAAAGTAATTATTAATCAAACTATTCAATAAAGCCACTAGGATTATTCTAGTTTAGACTTGAAGCTAGTTTTTTCAAGCTCTTGAAATTACCTTAACGACTATGGTTGTCTCCTTGCACCTTGGGACAACAGACACAAACCTTTAAATCTCCCAAAGCAGACTAGAGAAGTTAGCTCTGGCTCTTCTGACCCATTCTGTCCCAGTTAATGTCATCACAACACTCCCCAGTATGCAGCGTTCAGGGGATCTTGCTAACATACTAATCAGAGTGGATGTGGCGCAGTAACAGATTTCCAGTTAAAAGATCAGTAGTAGGAGATGCAAGAGCTCTGCCCGAGACCCTGAAAAGCTACTGTCAATCAGAGCAGAAAACACTGACCCTGATAGACCAGGGGTCTGACCCAGTATAAGACATCATATGTTTAGGTACGAGAGAGAAAAGCAAGAGTATAAATGAAAATAAATAAATAGACACCAGAGAAGGAATGGTCAGGAGGACCTCGTACTTTATTCTATCCATGATTTAAAGTCACATATCTGGTGTCTGGGTTGTGAAATTCAACTCTGGCAAAAATCTAAATAGTAATTCATAATAGACAAACCTGATGGGTAAGGATGGTAGAAAAGATCAGAACTCTGTGGAACTCTGGCCTGGTCTTACAATGCAGAGTGAACCAAAAGCTGGATAATGCCAGAAGAAAAGCAATTTTGTGTAGTGTTCCATGTGTTCAACCTTCTTGCCTGTTCCTTATTGCTTCCTCTATTTCCATTTGTCTACTTCCCATCTACCCCCATCAATCTCTATTCTCCCTTTGTTTAGATATTCACTTGATTCCCTGTTGTATTACGTGGTGCTCCTTGCTTCGGGGGCCCTGTATAGTAATTTATTCCATATGTTCCTATCCCTTCTTGTGTAAAATAGTTTTGCCTTAGTTTTCCCACCCCCCCTTGTTCTTACCTTTCCATTTTTTAGATCACATCTTTTCCATTCTCTGGTCTTGCAAGTGTAAGGAGCTTGCTTGGATCAATTTGATCAATCCTGTTCATAATTTTTAAAACTTCAATTGGGTTACACGAAGTCTCTTCTTTTCCACTGAGAATACAATCAACTTTCCCAGTCTTTCCTCGTAACTTAAATCGTTGAGCTATGGTATCATTTGTATAATTGCTCTACACTGCTCCCCTGAAGAGCAATTAAACCTTTTCAAGGATATGGTGGCCAATCCTGTATAAATTACTCAAGGTAAGGGTCTTAAAAAGCACTGCAAGTAGAGATAACTCCCATTCCTTTGATTTGTACAGGAATTTTCTTAGCATTATTAATGTTTAGCTTCGGTTGCAAGCGGAAATGTAATATCCAATAAAATATAAAACATTTCATGTGTATAAATAGATGAAATTAAGGGCAGATACTTTCCGGTCACATGATTTGACAGTTTGCAGAAAAGGCCAAATTATGGGTGGACCGAGAAGGGTTTGCTGCTTAAATGGCAAGTTAAACATGACATATTAAGGCCTACAGGTTCCCTTTGACCTTCTTAAGGTTCATAGCAATTCTGAATTGAAGGCAAGGGATCAATTAGGGCTTAATTTCAAAAATACAAAAGAAGTCCTGTTAAAAATGCTGGCTATTTTCAGTGTTCCAGCCATGATTGTCCAATATATTTGATTCTGTCACAGTCAGGGACAAACAGTAGGCTTTATTTGGGTCCCACTTTGCTTTAAATCATTGATTAGCACTGAAGACCTAAACATTTTAAAGTTCTTTCCACCTGGTAGTAGAACACTTATTTGCCAGTGGAGCAAGTGTCAGGATCAAATCATTAAATCCTTTCTCATTTGATAGCAGCAGCTGTTTCTATCCATTAAGCAGATTCTGGTTTCTGT
The DNA here is from genome assembly GCF_001447785.1 of Gekko japonicus. NCBI lineage: Eukaryota > Metazoa > Chordata > Lepidosauria > Squamata > Gekkonidae > Gekko > Gekko japonicus. Next base: position 415,223 of record NW_015164192.1, read on the forward strand.
GCCTTTTTCATTCGATTGTTTGTTCCCACATTAGTATATAATGCTTTTCAGAAGCTACAGTAGTTTTGATGTAAACTCACGAGGGTCTCCTGAGTGCTGAAATGTGTATTAACAATTTCTTTACCTACCTTATCTAGCATCTTGCCATATGTTCAGACTTGCTGCCTCACAAATCAGTAATACTTCTGTACTAATATGTTTACAGTATTACTTCACAGAGTAGAA
>NW_015164192.1:415482-437991 GCF_001447785.1 Gekko japonicus
GGCCCTCAGCATGGGGGCCAAGTGAAGGTCTACAGATGGAGGTGGTAATAGGAAGAAATTGCTGCCCCTCTGCCACCGATGTAAATATTATTCTATTTATATCCGAGGAACTGCACACATGCCTCTTTTTACATTTTATCCCATCTTTCCTCTGAGAGTTTAAGTCAGTGCACATGTTCTCTCCCACTTCACCCTCACAAAACCCATGTGGGGTAGGCTGAAAGATGGCCCAAGAACATCCATGGAGGAGTAGGAATTAGAACTTAGTCCATGTCTAATACTGTTCCTGTTACGGTCTTAGTGTCGTGGGTACTGGCTCTGCTGAGGTTGACTATTCCACAGATGAGGAAGAGGCAGGGAGCACTCCAGCCTCCTCTGGTGTCAGCCCAGAAGAGGAACCCTCAACAGCATCTGAGGGAGAAGAGGCCCCAGCAGCCACACAGGAGGTGCAGCCAGAAGGAGAAACTGATCCAGAGCCTGGCCCAGCACCCTCAGTTGAAGACACCCCAAGGACAGAATCCCCACCTATTTCTCCTGAGTGCCCCAGATGCAGGACACACCAGAGGCTGAATATGCAAGAGTGAAGGAAGAGTGCCAGACTGCAGCTCTTGCAAAGACAACGGGAGGAGCTGTGAGTCTTGGCAGATTGACTCCCTGGGAAGGGAGGACTTGTTCATAAACACCCAATGCACCTGCCTCAGCGCAGTAGCAACAGTGCAAGCTCAGATACGCTCCTGGCTTGTAGCAACCACTCCTTGCTCCTCGCCCCTGCAACCTTGGACTGATGTCCCGGCTCTCTGACCCTTGGCTATGTTATTTGACTTAATTCCAAACTGCGTCTCCAATTTCCAGTGTGTGGTAACCGTGGTAACCAGCTGAGCCAGTACACTTGCTTGCATTAGGTAAGTAAATTTCAATTACATTGAGAGACATGGCCCAAGGTATTGTGGTGCTGGAGTTAGGAACCTTATGGTGGTAAAAATATAAAGATATATAAAGAATGGAAATAATGATAATTGGCTGGCCTTCAATGGTATTCCAAAATCTGCTGCAATAGCTAATTGATGGGCCAGCACTGTATACTATAGCATTTCTCACTCCAGTATCTTTGCCAAGAAAATCCCATGGACAGTAACAAAAGGCTAAAAGATATGACGCCGAAAGATGAGCCCCTCAAGTCAGAAGGTGTACAATATGCTACTGGGGAAGAGCAGAGGGCAAGTACAAGTAACCCCAGAAAGAGTGAAGCGGCTGGGCCAAAGCCAAATATATCCAGTCCCGACCACATGGCAGACGGGGGCTCCATGCAGTCCTGCTAAACCTCCGAGCTTCACTCCAGGAAATAATGGACTAAGTGGATCCTAGCTCACACCAATTGGAGGGTTAGGCTCCCGGTCGAGAGCCCATAGAACTCTCGGCCTTTGTAAATAGCCTATTACAGTGTGGGTGTGTGTGTTTTGGGTGGTGGTTTCACTGGGAATATAAGTTGGCCTGTGAGCCGGCTAAAGTTGTCTTGTTCTGCACTAATAAAAGTATGAGAGCTGAAATCACTCGTCAGACTCAGTACTTTTCAGATGCTCAGCTGTGGATGTGTCTGATGGTGAAAGGAAAGTCCGATGCTGCAAAGAACTATACTGCATAGGAACCTGGAATCTAAGATCTATGAATCAAGCTAAGTTGGATGTGGTCAAAAATAAGATGGCAAGACTGAACATTGACATCTTGGGAATCAGTGAACTAAAGTAGATGGGAATGGGCGAATTTAACTCAGAAAACCATTATATCTACTACTGTGGCCAAGAATCCTGTAGGAAAAAATGGTGTAGTAAAAAAGAGAGTGAGAAAGGCAGTAATGAGATACAATCTCAAAAATGACAGAATGATCTTGGTACGAATCCAAGGCAAACCATTCAACATCACAGTAATCCAAGTCTATGTCCCGACCACTGATGCAGAAGAGACTGAAGTGGACCAGTTCTATGAAGACCAACAACACCTCCTAGAACTAACACCAAAAAAAGATTACCTTATCATCATAGGGGACTGGAATGCTAAAGTAGGAAGTCAAAAGGTAACCAGAATAACAGACAAGTTTGGCCTTGGAGAACAAAATGAAGCTGGGCAAAGGCTAACAGAGAGAACACACTGGTCATAGCAAACACCTAAGAGGTGACTCTGCACATGGACATCACCAGATGGACAACGCTGAAATCAGATTGATTTTACCATTTGCAGTCAAGGATGGATTAGATGGTCTGTATGGCCCCTTCCAACTCTATGATTCTATGGAGAAACTCTATACAGTCAGTAAAAACAAGACCTGGAGCTGACTATGGCTCAGATCATGAGCTACTCATTGCAAAAATTGGGCTTAAACTGAAGAAAGTTGGGAAAAGCACAAGGCCATTCAGGTTTGACCTAGATCACATCCCTTATGAATATACAGTGGAGGTGAAGAATAGGTTTAAGGGACTAGATTTGATTGATAGAGTGCCTGAAGAACTATGGACGGAGGTTCATGACATTGTATAGGAGGCAGCAATCACCACCATCCCAAAGAAAAAGAAATGCAAAAAATGATATGCAGATGGCACTGGACGCCAGACAGGTTGCAAAAATGGTACACAAATGTTTCAGGATCCTGCTGGAGATGTAAACATAATATTGAAACGTATTTCCACATATGGTGGAAATGCGAAAAAATACAAAAATTTTGGAAAACCATTAAACAGCTGATAAAAGAAATAACAGGGATAGATCTAGCGATTATACCAGAAATCTTTTTACTGAATATTACACATGATGGGCTTAAATTTAACGAGAAATGTGTTATTGTATATGTAATCACAATGTCCAGAATATCTATTGCTAAGAATTGGAAGTCTGATAAGCTACCGAGTAGGGAGGATGTAACCAATATCCTTTATGAAGTAATTGAAATGGATAGACTAAATATGTTTTTGGCGGGTAAAACAGAGGAGCAATTTAATTTGAAATGGCAAAAGACCATAAAATGGTACAAAGAAAAAAATGTGATCTAACCCCCAAGTGTATGGAAATGCAATATGAATATATGTAAAAGTTGGAAAACTCAAAATAAAATATTAAAAAAGGGACTAGATTTGATAGACAGAATGCCTGAAGAACTATGGATGGAGGTTCATGACATTGTACAGGAGGCAGCAATCAGCACCATCCCAAAGAAAAAGAAATGCAAGAAAGCAAAGTGGCTGTCTGATGAGGCTTTACAAATAGCTGTGGAAGGAAGGAAAGCAAAAGGCAAAGGTGAAAAGGAAAGATTTACCGAACTGAATGCAGATTTCCAGGGAACAGCAAGGAGAGATAAGGAGGACTTCCTGAATGAACAATGCAAAGTAATAGAGGAAAACAATAGAATGGGAAGGACTAGAGATCTCTTCAAGAAAATGGGAAAAATCAACTGACTGTTCCGTGCAAAGCTGGCCATGATAAAAGACAAAAATGGTACGGACCTAACAGAAGCAAAAGAAATTAGGAAGAGGTGGCAAGAATATACAGAAGAATTATATAAGAAGGACCTCAATGTCCTTGACAACCACAACAGTGTGATCACTGCCCTCGAGCCAGACATCCTGGCATGCAAAGTCAAATGGGCCTTAGAAAGCATTACTAACAAAAAAGCTAGCGGAGATTATGGTATCCCAGCTGAGCTATTCAAAGTCTTAAAAGACGATGCTGTTAAAGTGCTGCACTCCATACTCCAGATTTCAAAAATGCAACAGTGGCCACAGGATTGGAAAAGGTCAGTTTACATTCCAATCCCAAAGAAGGGCAATGCCAAGGAATGTTCAAACTATCACACAATTGCATGCTAGCAAGGTCATGCTCAAGATCCTACAAGCTAAACTTCAGCAGTACATGGATAGAGAACTGTCAGAAGTAAAAGCTGGGTTTTGAAGAGGTAGAGGACCTAGAGATCAAATTGCCAACATTCGCTAGATTATGGAGAAAGCAAGGGAGTACCAGAAAAACATCTGCTTCTGCTTCATTGACTATGCTAAAACCTTTGATTTTGTGGATCACAACAAACTGTGGCAAGTCCTTAAAGAGATGGGAATGCCAGACCACCTCACATGTCTCCTGAGAAACCTGTATAAGGATCAAGAAGCGACAGTTAGAACTGGATGTGGAACAACTGATTGGTTTAGTATAGGAAAAGGAGTACAAAAGGATGTATATTGTCACCCTGCTTATCGAATTTATATGCAGAGTACATAATGCGAAATGCTGGCCTGGATGAATCACAAGCCAGAATTAAGATTGCTGGGGAAAACATCAACAACCTCAGATATGCAGACGATACCACTCTACTGGCAGTGAGTGAAGAGGACCTAAAGAGCTGGCTTGAAACTCAACATCAAAAAACCAAAGATCATGGCATCTGGCCACATCACTCCTTGGCAAATAGAAGGGGAAGTTCAAGATCACTGCAGACGGTGACTGCAGTCATGAAATTAAAAGATGCCTGCTCCTTGGGAGGAAAGCTATGGCAAATCTAGACAGCATAATAAAAGGTAGAGACATCACCCTGCCAACAAAAGTCCGTATGGTCAAAGCAATGGTATGTCCAGTAGTAATGTATGGCTGTGAGAATTGGACCATAAGGAAGGCCGAGCGCCAAATAAAAGATGCTTTCAAATTATGGTGCTGGAGAAGACTCTTGAGATTCCCATGGATTGCAAGGAGATCAAATCAGTCAATCCTAAAAGAAATCAACCCTGACTGTTCCTTGGAAGGCCAGATACTGAAGCTGAAGCTCAAATACTTTGGCCATCAAATGAGAAGGGAGCACTCACTGGAGAAGATCCTGATGCTTGGAAGGATTGAAGGCAGGGCTATTTTTGGGCAGGAACGCACAGGAACGGAGTTCTGGCTGGCTCCCAAGTTTGCCACGCCCAGCAGGAACTCATTAGCATAATAGGCCACACTCAACAGCAGAAACACATTAGGATTGGCTACAATTAGGGGTGTGGGGCATAACATGCAAAAAGCCTTGGGTTTTGACAACAAACAAGGTAAAGAGAATAAGAAGCAATAGGTGGGTGTGGCTGGATGACCACACTTCTGGTAACATGGGGGGGTGGCCTAATATGTGAATGAGCTGTGCTGTCAGGGGGTGGCCTAATATGCTAATGAGTTCCTGCTGGGCTTTTTCTCCAAAAAAAGCCCTGATTGAAGGTAAAAGAAGAAGGGGATGACAAAGGATGAGATGGTTAGACAGTGTTATTGATGCAATGAACATGAAGTTGAGCACACTTCAGAGGACGGCAGCAGACAGGAGGGCCTGGTGTGATGTGGTCCATGGGGTCACAAAGAGTCGGACTTGACTGTCTGACTGAGCAACAACAACAAAAAGTATAAAAGTGTGATATTTTTATTCTATGAGTAAGTCTTCTCCAAAATGCAGCTGTACTTGTTCATGCAATCTAGCCTAGTGATGCTGTGAATTTTGCCACAAACATGTTCAAGTGTCAAACTTACCATATTTGAAGGTGGTGGTCAGATGTGTGCAGGTTTGTGATGAGGAGCTGTGAATGCCTGCTGAGCTGGCTGCTGAACTGGTTAGCATCAGGTTTCCCCAAAACTGTGCATGTACAAAGATGCTGCTGATTGCAATTGATTGTCAGCCCTTAGTGTCACCAAGATCTACTTAGATGAGCACCAAAGGGTAAGATTATATTGAAACAGCATTTATTGATGACTGTTTTAAATTAATTTATGAAAGATCTAATAGTCTGTTTAAACAATTGCCTGCTGAGTGGAGCAGCTACACAGAAAGGATGAGGGGTAGAACTAGATTGGGTTGCATGAGAACACACATGTACAAAAAGCCAATTGCACTGCCATGCATAGGTAGCAAGGAATACTGTAAAACACCCTGCCAAGCACCCATATAAAGATCAACAAACTAGCAAACCAGTAATAAAAAAATCAGATCTCTGTACGCAACTGATGAACAGGATGGCATCCCTTGTCTAATTTACAATCGGTAAGTACTTTTTAACTCAATACTTAATCCAAATAATGTCAGGAAAATTCCTATCATTGCATCAAGTGACACATAACTCTCATGAAACGGCCTTATACAGAGTCAGACCACTAGACTTCTCAGACCATTGGCTTTGAATGGGCAACAGGTCTCAGGTCTTTCATATTATCGAATAAGATCCTTTTAATAGGAGATGCTGGGGGTTGATCCTGGGACCTTCTGCATACAAAGCAGATTCTCTGTCTCACGGCCCTCCCTGATGGAACCACTCTCTCACCACTCTACTTTCCAGCCAACCATTTCCACATCAGTATCTTTCTCAACCAAATCAGTGGATTCTTCCTCTGGTGTCAGGCAAGATAGCAGCAATGACTGCAAAATGTTTCTAGCAAACAGAGAGATCACTGGTGGGAGGGTTAAGTTAATGCTGCTTTAATATCAAGGAAACGCTTAAATAATTACCACCTTCATCTTCCTATTCAGCAGCTGTCTGCTCCACTGTATTCTCTGAACAGACAACCTGTCTCCTCCCCCGGTTTCAAATCACTCTTGCTTATCCACAGGTTGCACATATCCATCCTACCTACATTAAGGAAACCACTAATTTACTCTCTAATCATTCTCAGAAAGTCATCTCTTAAGTACTGGTACAAATACGAAAGCTCCCTTTAACATCTGAACATTTTTTTCCCTCTTCAACTAAGTTGTCTTGGCTTTGCCTTGCAAATATGGTGCCCCCCCTTTCTTTCATGTCATTAAACCCACCACCACAAACAAAGCTCTCTTTTGGGATATATATACATATATGTAGTGTGTCTGTTCACTTGCTGTCACCTTTAATTCTGCTCCTGGGAGGCAAATCATGGTCTTTGGGAGAGACAAATTATTCCTGTAAAGTATTCCACTGAGCCTGTCAAGTGCCACCATGTTCTTCCTCATTCTGAAAACTATTGTCTTTCTCCTACGTGGAGCCTTTGATGTGTTCTATCACTAAAGGTCTTGTATGTGTATATTCTACAATGCTGACTCCTGCTGTGTATTTTTTTAGTTAGTTCTCTCTTTTTCTTTGGGCTTGTTACCCTTTCCCTTTCCTCTTCTCCAAAGATTTCTCTCAGCCTGTTTCAACAGACCTCTTGATAGTTTGTTGCCTTCTATGTTTTCCAAGAGACACACAAAAATGTTTTATTGATAAATAGCTTACATCTATTTTGCCTTCCTTAGGAAATCTTTCTCCAGGTTTCTTACCCACAACTTAAAAATTCTTATTTGATAAACTTCCATCATGAGTGCCATCCTCATCTCCCACTGTTCAGACAGAAAGGAAAGACAAACCACAGAGTGAGCATCTTATACTGGTTTCCTGTTCTTTTCTAAAAATGAAATACTGAACACAAGAAAATGGAAATAAAATGTTTCTTAAAAATCACAGTAAGTGTTGGAGGCAGGTTCACTTCATATTTTTGTCCTGAACCCAAATTAAAAAAAGAATTTCAGTTCAAGAAGGGGAGCTATTTTAGATTATAGCTAAAGAAATCCCCCAACAGATATGGGTCCTATTACTGCTAAAGATCCTTTGGGAAGCAGTTGGGAGAAGCTTGTCATGACTAATTTATTCTATTGATTTCATAAATAACTACAGCTAGATTGGGACCTTTAGCTTTATAGGAGGAAATGGGATGTCACTAAGATTACCATTTCTGTTCTTTCTTTGTACTTTTTCTGTACTTATTATAGGACCAATTGCTCATACAATAATCACAGTATTTGGCTGCCTGCGAGGAATACAATGTGAGGAATACTTGCGTTGCAAATAGCATTTAGAGCCCAATCCACTGGGAAGTTTCCCACGTGAGTCTCTGCTCATATGAACCTTCTTACCAAATCCCCATCCATTTCAGTGGCGCTTGAGCGGAAGCACTGCCCCAGTGGATGAGGTCCTCAGCTTTTCTTACGACAGTTTCCTTTCCAATTTTCTATTTGTAATGAGTGCATAAAAGATCCCCTTTTCACCCTATTGTTTTTGCTCTAAAAGCCACTTTATTCTTAATAAATGGAAATAATAAGTGCCAGTTGTAAAATAATTTGCCAATCACTTCCAGCACTTTACAATTGTAAAACACCTTTCTTTGGACCTCTTGGAGTGCTTTAGAAAAGATAAAAACAAATAAAATAAAATTACAATTACACTTAAATGGCAGAATTAAAACGATCAGTTTTAGATCACCTGAATTTTGTTGCTACCATTTGACAAGGGGAAATTGTTCAAATGAACACCCTGGAAGCAGCTGAAATGCACAACAGTCTGGCCTATTCTGATCTTTGAATGAGCTTTTCCGCAGGACTCTCATTATGGACAAAGTTGAAGCGGTGTAGGGAGGGGGAAAGTATGCCCCCACAATTGAGAGCATTCCGTTGATGTCAAGTTTAACTTCCCCGCTATTCTGCTATTTTTAAAAATTGGCTCCCATTTAAAGACGTGGCCAAGTTAGTAATTTCTAGGATTCAGAGATATAAATGAAGTAGAAAATGGAATGGGTGCTACAGGATGATGAGGTTTTAAATATGTACCTAATGATATTAAAACATATTTCTAATTCCTCCGATTCTGAAGCTTCCTGTGTTTAGTGTGTGGAACTCTTTGCTGGATTACTGAGATGGTTTCTCGATATGCAGTCAAAGCTTTAATAATCAAAATCTGACTCAATCTGCTCCCCAGTCTAAATATAATTGTTGTTGTTCAGTCGCACAGTCAAGTCCGACTCTTCGCAACCCTATGGACAAGATCTCGCCAGGCCCTCCTGTTTTATGCCGTCCTCTGAAGTTTGCTCAATTTTATGTTCGTTGCATCTATGACACTGTCTAACCATCTCATCCTTTGCCGTCCCCGGCAAATATAATATATAATATAAATATATAATATAAATATAATAGATGGGTCTGAATCCTAAAAGAATAATTTCTGGTATTTGGGATTGTTTGGAAACCTACCAAAGTAACAGTTTTTTTGGTGCATCACTATCTGGCTTCATTCTCACAGGCAATGAGAGAATGATGGACAGAAGTTACTCAGCAGATCTGTGACTAACAGGGACAGCATCCCATCAAAACAGTTATGTGATCTCTTCTCTGAAAAGAATCATCTTGATTAGTGTTTCTGGACACAATTATCACACTAAATGGCTGGCTATGGGAGCAATTTTTCATACTATGTAAGCATAGCCTCAGAGCTGCGGTGGCTCAAGTGGTTAAGATGCTGAACTGCGGGCTGGAGGGTCGGTAGTTCAGCAGTTCGAGACCCGAGTGCCGCATGATGGAATGAGCTCCCATCTCTGGCTCCAGCTCCTGCTAACCTAGCAGTTCAAAAGCAAGAAATTACAAGTAGATAAATAGGTACCGCTTCGGTGGGAAGGTAACAGCGTTCCATGCGCCTTAGCATCTAGTCATGCTGGCCACATGACCACGGAAAAGTCTTTGGACAGCGCTGGCTCTTTGGCTTGGAAACAGAGATGAGCACCGCAACCCTAGAGTCAGATTCAACTGGCTTTCGAGCAAGGGAAACCTTTACCTTTACCTAAGCATAGCCTCTGTGTTTGCATAGAATATTTCATTTTCTGGGGTTGGGGTATTTTTTTTTTTGAATCAGGAGTAAAGGCTTGCATGTACACATTGGCAGGAAGGCAGGAGATATGGAGGAGGGAGATAGGGGCATGATAGGTAGTTCACCTGCACACTAGAGGGAAGGACACACATGGTCTATGATCAGGGTCTATCATCAGACAACAGAGACAAAAACATCTCTTGCCCATTCTGGCAGGGAGGGAGGGCTGCAGAGACTTGGAGGAGGACAAAGGAGGAGGATATATACAGCACCTAAAACAGTACCTATGATTAGGATTGATATTAAAAATAGGTTACAAGAATATATATGTAAATATTTACATGCAATTTTGAAACAGGAAAATATGCTTTAATTTTTAACTCTTACAGTTCAAACAGATACATAGCACACTGTGTTTAATATTTGTACTACTACTAGTAGTAGTATTGTTGTTGTTGTTATTTAAAAGAAAGGTAGAGAACACTGTGGATTTGATGTTATTCATTAATAGAAATTTACAAATAGCAAAAATTCATTTTAAGCTTGGCCGTTTTATTTTAAAGGTGTAGCCAAATCACCATGAACGACTCTTAAAGATTTGTAATTCTACAAAACTTCACGGTATTAAGAACATTTTTTAAAAATCAAATATGCCATATTTATTAATGGTCCATTTAAAAACATTTTGAAGTCTATTACTAAAACAAGAATGAACACTAAGCATTGCTGGTTAAAAACTGTCATCTTTTCTATATTTTCATCTGCAAAACATTATGGTTTATAAAATAGTTTTGACTTGTAATAGGTACATGTCGCCATGAAGGCTTCCATATGTACAGAGATGTTATTTGTGTATTGGATTGTGAGATGTGGGAAACAGACAGTCAAGGCTTATCAAAATGGATTTTGCTGTTAGGATGCAAACATCTCTAAAGTGCAGGGCACCAGCAGGGTAAGACATAATCAGGAACACATTGTGAGTTTCCCTGTGCCGTGTAGAATCAGAATTTGCCTCTATTCACAGGCAAATGGAAAATCTGATTATTGTGCTATATTGTCGTATCTGTTGCTCTTTTTTCCCAGGCTTCTTAACATATACTTCTGAATACCCAACACTTCACAACTTGCAGATGAACACATGGACTGACTTGACAGGAAAGCATTGTCTTTGAAACAATGTGGGATGCCCTGAACATTCTTTCTGTAGTATTTGATGGCAGGTCACTACTACTAATATAGCCAACACTCCTCTTTGATTCCATATGGCCAACAGTGTCTGGGAGCACTCAAAAAATTATTTGCTTTTCCCCCAAACCATCAAAAATACACTGAAGTGAATTTCAAATGTTTACACACTCACATTTTCATACTCTGTTTTCGTTGTTCTCCTGGCCACCCATCCCCCATGTACTGAATCCACCTGACGGAAAAATAGTTCACAAAGGAGAGATGTTTCTTGGTTGACTTGAGTGTGATGGGATTTGGGGAAGAGGGGAAGCTGTAAAACTTTCTTTACTAGTATCCCAGCCTGTACATTTAGAGGCAGTAATCCTCTGAATAGTGGTGCTAGGAGACAATGTCAGGAGAAGGTGGTGGTATCTCTGCCCTGTTCTTTGTCCCTCCAGGGCAACTGGTTGGTCACTGTGTCAAACAGGATACTGAACCATTGGCCTGATGCAGAAGGATTCTTCTTATGTTCATGTCCAGTTTACCTACTTGATTCATATTGCCAAGTATGTTTAGGCCAACCTAGCACTGAAAATTGGATTTCATATACTTTGTGCATTCTTGCACTGTCACCTGGAAACTGTTGACTGTTCTAGGAAGATCAGGGCATACAGCATGAAGGTCATCAATTAATTAATGCTGTTAAATGTATAGGCTAGGGTGGCCAGGTCTCCTGTTTTAGTGGGAGACCTTCCACACCAGGCTTCAACACTCTCACTGCTGCTTGGTGGAGCAGCAGGAGCTAATTTTCTTGGGGGGGGAAATTAGAGCTCCAATTTTTTGGGGGGGAATTAGAGCAATAAATGTCACTTGATGTCACTTCATCACATGTCACTTCATCATCACAGTGAATCCAGAAGTGACATCATCACATTGGGGCAATGCTCTAGAATTCACCTGAAACTCTATTGTCAATTTGTGCCGAAAGTGACTTTGGAACAATGGCATGATGTCACTTTCATTTTTGCTGCCCACCTAGCATCTCCTGTCAATTGCCAGCACTTGGCTGGCGACTCTAGTGCAGACATAAAAACAGCACATATGCTTGAAATGTATCTACTTAAATGATGCATAACCTTCACATGATGACCCTGGGTGTAATTCAAGGAACATAATCCAATGCAATTGCTTGGATATAGTCCAAGCAAAGCAGCACATTATGAGCATGTGCTAGCAATGACTACCTGGCCAGCTGCCATGCTGCTCCAGGACAGATGCAAAACTATTTAAAATAGGATTCATTTTAAACTGCAAACATATCATCATTGTATTCATAGGAAATGCTCAGATCAAGAGGAAATGGACATTGTGAGCAAGATACGTTCAATTTTTGAATGCTTTATTTTGCAAATCAAATCAGCCCTGGTCACCACTTGACACTGCAGCTATGAAGTGAGAAACATGCAATTGCTAACCAACCTTCAGATTACTCCTAAGGTTTCCTGAGATTCTCAGCAAAACAGTCACATAGTGAAGTTGCAAAAAGGAGAGGAGAATGAGCTTGTTTCTCACCTTTTCTCTGTAACCTAAACTGACAGCTTGGGATAAGGAAAAAGGAAAGGGAATCAGCTGGGCTTCTGATTCCCCCTCCCTCCCATTTGCTATAAGTTGGGACACAGCCAGGTTTCCAGGATGATAGATCTGACAAACTGACTTCCAGCTGATTAGCTGGCAGTTGCTAACTATGGAGGCTCCATCCACTTCCCTCCCTCAGAGGCAAGATTTTCCCTCTGTTTTTCTTTCCCTTTCTGACTGAGCAGCCCTAATGGTCTGTTTTCTTCTATCCTGGAGAACTCTGGCTGTCCCACCCTGTCATAGTATATTTTACTGCCTCCTCAGCCCAGGAACCTGAGGGAACAGGATTGTCCTTTATCCACTGAAAATGGATATATCCCACCCATCCCGTAAACAGGCTCAGAGAGGTTCACAGCATTTCAATAACTACAATAAAATTTAAAACACATTAAAACATGTAAAAACAACATCAAAGCAAAGCAGACGATCTCTCGGGGGCTCGTGAGAATCTCTGACTCTCTATGCTTCTTAGGGGATAATCGGGGCCTCCCGATATCCCACCGACACTCCTGGAGGAAGAGCCGGTTGCAAGGGACTTGATCCGATTTTTTGACTGGCTCCAATCTACACTGATCTATGACTACTGATTTAATTGATTTACAGTAACATAAAATATAAAACACAAAATAACATGAAAGCTACACAGTAATGTGATTGTGTGTAATAGATTTTGTTTTCCCTCCCTTATATAATACCAATATAAAAATGTGTTTCAAGTTTCAATACTAGCAATATGGAATGTAACACCATGAAAAAAGAGCCTAAAGATGGTTATAAGTAAATACTATAAGCAATGACTCTTTAACACGTGGGATCCTTGGGCTTGGCCCATGTATTAAGTGTTTTAAATTGTTTTATTGCTGTTTTATCGCACTGTGTGCCATACTCTTGTAAGCCGCCCTGAGCCCGCAGTGCAGGGAGGGCGGGGTATAAATAAAATAAAATAAAATAAAAATAAATAACAGGTTCTAACTTACCTTGATTTAATAACAGTGCAATCTAAATATGATGGAAGTCTTATAGTAATGTGATCTAAACTTTTTTATTAATAACATGAATTATTATAGCTTGAAAGGAAAGAATTGTATGGATTAGATGAAAATTTTGGGGCAGGAAATGACCTTTTGTTTCTTTTTCTTTTCCTCCCCCATTTCTTTCTCCGTGGTTAAAAAGATTGAAAAATAGCACTATGTGACAAATCTATACATAACAGTAAGACTATATAGTATAGGGAGCAAGATAAGTTAGTTATAAATATAGATAATCATATAGTTTGTAAAGGATGGTAAGATCTGATATTTTACTGTAGAATAAGAACATTTTTAGTAGAAATTGTGGATTTTTCTGGATATATGTTTGTAGAGGAAGAAATATCATGATAACATAGAATGTTACCAGACACTATAAATAAGCAGAAAAATGAAGCAAAACTATGTTATGTATGAGACACTGACATGGATTTTCTTAAAAATGTATTGCTCTCACTATATTATTTTATTTTTGAAAACTTAATAAGATACTGTAATGTATCCAGCTCCGACCGGATGCGCGGCTAGGTCACCATGCAGTCATGCGAAGTGGCCGAGCTTCGATCTCAGGAACAATGGGCCAAGCAGATCCTAGCCCGCTCCAATCGGAAGGCTAGGCTCTGGGCCGAGAGCCTATGGAACTCTCGGCCACTGTAAATAGCCTATGTCTGTTGTGGGGGTGTGTTTGGGATGTGGGTTGTTTGCCTTTATAAACCAGCCTGTGAGCCGGTAGTTCTTGTCTTGTTCTGCTAGTAAGTCTCAGTACTTTTCACTGGCGACAAAGATGGGATTCTACCTCCCATGAACAATGACCCGGACGAAGATTCAAGCATCGCATCGAGCCCCAGCACTGAGACTGCCACATGCCGCACCGCCTTGTGCCCCGTTTCTCTGGTTGCCACTCACCGCACCGCTCCTCGCTCCGTATCTCGCGCTGCTGATTCCGAGAGCAGCAGTGCTCCACGCCTCGCTCCAGTCACCGCTGCCTCTGCTCCCGAGCTTCACCCAGCACGTGGAAGCAGTACGATGGCTACCTCCCAGGAAAGCATCGCCGCCTTTGACATCTCCCACCCCACACAGTGGGAAACCTGGCTTGAGATCCTGGAGAGCTACTTTGACTGCCACAACATCATAGACCTGGGTAAGAAGAAGGTCCACCTCCTCCAGTCCTGTGGCATAGACACCATCTTGCTGCTCAAGGACATAATTGCGCCTAAGCAGACCAAGGACGAAACCTATGGGGTGTTGGTGAAAGCGCTGTCCGACTACCTCTCACCAAAGCCCACAAAATTTGCGGAGCGCATGGACTTCTTTGCACGAGTCCAGGGTCCAGCCGAGTCTGCTTATGAGTTCTTGGCCAGGCTCCGGCGGGCAGCCACCAGGTGCTCTTTTCCCGACCTGGCGGATGCCTTGCTAAACCAGTTCTTCTTGGGTCTCTGGGAACCCAAACTGCGGAGGAAACTGGTTAGCCAGGATGACTTGGACCTGGATAAGGCGCTCCGAGAGGCTGCCGCTTATGAAAAGGTGCATCAAGACCACCACGGCCAGGTGGTCCATCGCACCCAAGCATCAGTCGCATCGGACATCTCCGAGGATGAGGAGGTGTTCCAGGTATGCCGTCGCTCATCCTGACAGCAGCATCGGCCACCGGGACCTTTCTCGGCCTCCTGGCCGCCGACCACCAGACCCTGCAGATGACTCCCTGGGTTCTCCAGTGGTCTGGGGTTTTTGGCAGGTTACAAGTATGTGCTTGTCCACTGGCCTGGAAAAGCGATGGGCCACGCAGACACTTTGAGCCATCTTCCGCTGCCTGCTATAGATCTGGCCCCGGCCCCTGCACATCAGATCGTGCTCCTGGAGGCCTGTGCACGTTCAGGAAGTGGCGCACCGCACCGCACTGCTAAGGACCTGATCCTTTGCCGTGTCCTGGACTGGGTGAGAAGGGGGTGGCCTGCGGCTCCAGGGGGGGGGCGGAATTTACAGCGTTCATCTCCTGCAAGGATGAGCTGTCTGCCCACAAAGGCTGCTTGATGTGGGGTGGAAGGGTGGTGATCCTGACCCCCTTAAGGGAACGAGTCCTCACAGCAGTCCACAAGACGCATCCAGGGATGGTTCGGATGAAAGCCCTGGCCAGGAGCTATGTCTGGTGGCCGGGGCTGGATTGGGACATCGAGGACCGGGTGAAGAGGTGTCAGCACTGCCAAGAATCCCAACCTCACATAAGCCCTTGTCCTGGCTACATTTGGACTTTGCAGGGCCATTCCAGGGTCAAGTGGCTGGAGATTGTTCCGGTACTGTCCACTGCCTCGAAAGCAGCCATACAGGCCATGTGGCACATCTTTAGTGCCCAGGGTATTCACGACACCCTGGTCACGGACAACGGGATGGTATTCACCTCCAGTGAGTTCCAGGACTTCACCTGTTACTATGGGATTTGCCATATCAGATCAGCCCCGTTCCACCCGGCTACCAATGGCCAAGCCGAATGCAAGGTTTGGACTACCAAGGATGCACTCGGCCACTTGGACAGCAAGGACTGGGACTACAAATTGGTAGCATTCCTATTTGGTCAGAGAATGACACCTCACACCATGATGGGACACAGCCCAGCGGACCTTCTCCTGGGGTGACGCCTGACGTCCCAGCTTGATCGCCTTTATCCCGATCGAGCCCCGGAAGAAGAGCCAGCAACAGAGTCACCCAAGGCGGCCAGAAGGTTCTTCCCCAAGGACCCGGTCTACACCCGGAACTATCCATGGGGGCCACAGTGGATTCTGGTCCGGGTGGTGAGAGTCAGGGGACCGCAATTGTACGAGGTCTCCAGCAAAGATGGCCAGATACACCACCGCCAAATTGACCAGGTACTGCCGTATGAACTGGAGGACTTCAAGAACCCAGACACCCCGGAAGCAGCCACTACACCTCGGCTATCGGACAACCTTGCCCTGCCAGATGAGGCGCCTGGCCTATCTTCCCCCAATCCACATACCGACAGCACGGCTTCTCCTATGGAAGCTGTGCAATCAGAACCACAGCCACCAACACTGACCAGCTCTCAGCCGAGTGCAACGGTGTCACCTCCCGCCCTGGTTCCAGTACGCTCAACATGGACTAGGAAAGCACCCACCTATCTACGGGACTTTGTGTGTGGGTGTCTTTTGGACCAAGGGGGGAGGGGTGTAATGTATCCAGCTCCGACCGTGTGTGCAGCTAGGTCACCACGCGGTCATGCGAAGCATCTGAGCTTTGCTCTCAGGAACAATGGGCTATGTGGATCCTAGCAAGCTCCAATCAGAGGGCTAGGCTTCGGGCCGAGAGCCTATGGAACTCTTGGCCACTGTTGTAGGGGTGTGTTTGGGGTGTGGGTTGTTTGCCTTTATAAACTGGCCTGCAAGCCAGTACTTCTTGTCTTGTTCTGAGCTGAATAAAGTATGAGAGCTAAAATCGCTAGTAAGTCCCAGTACTTTTCAGATACATATTAAAAAAAAACATATAAAAACAATAGTCATGCTTGCCATAGGGAGAATCCAGCCCATTGATGTAACTAAGTATGGCCGGTTATCAGTGGGTGGGTGGGAGAAAGGTCAGGTGACATCAGGGGTTGAAAGTTCTGAGGTAACTCAATATAGATAACTCTGTGGTAAAACCAGTACATGCAGCGACTTTAGTTATGCTTCAGGCTAATGCGAGTTTCTTAAACTATTCACAGTCACAGTTTTATGTCCTTCATTAATTCAAAGTTTAAATGCTTAAAATAATATAAGCAGGGTAGACAGAAAAAATAGAGAGAATGGCATGAAAAAGAGAAAGGTGGAGTCCAGTGTGGAGGGACAAGATTTTCCTCCCCTGTGATTTTTGCAGGTTCCCAGCTTGTATATATCCCTTTATATATATTTATATAAAAGCCCAGCATGTTGGCACTTTCCAGCTTTCCCATTGGCTGTGCTGTGCTTTCCATCAGCCATTAGCCCATCAACTGCCATTCATGAATACTCGTGTGCTATTGGCTGGGGGCTGGGTCCTCTCCTCTCCCCCACCCACTGCCAGCCTGGCCACTTCCCTGATGGAATAAACTGCTAAAACGGCTGTCTCTCCTAATGAAGCCGTTTCTCCTGCTTGGCTCCTGTGGGGCTAACTTTTCCCTCAGTGTCTGTTGCTAGGCGACCAAGCTTGGTTCTCTCAGTAAAAAGGCAAAGGCAGGAGGCCCGTTTCAAGGCCTACTTTGGCCTTGGTGGGGAACTCATTGGGGCCAGTTCTGAGCTAGGGTTGCCAGCTCCAGGTTGGGAAAGTCCTTGAGATTTTGTGGTGGAGTCTACAGGGGAGGGGTAGGACTTCAGACAGGTACAATGTCATAGATTCCACCCACCAAACTGAAATCTAAACTGGAAAGCTGAAGTCAGATGGGCAGATAATTGTACGTTGACCGTTGGCTGGGAAGGAGATAGGGTTGCCAACTCAAGAGAAAGCAACTTTTTTGATGGCTTGGTGGCAGAGCCTCTGCTTGGCATGCAGAAGGTCCCAGGTTCAATCCCCAGCAGCATCTCCAGTTAAAAAGGACCAGGCAGTAGAATTTTTGCTCACAAGACTCCACAGCTTAGAGAGAACATTGGGCTGCTATTGACCTGCCTTTACAAAATATTAAAAGGTTTCTGAAATAATGTATAGGAGGACTTTGGCCCTGAGAATCAAAACTGCACTGAACCAGAAACGTTTTATTCTTGCAATTTTACACTGTAGTCTTAAACACAGTCACATCCTCACTGATGCAGAAGGGTGTAACTCTATTTAGGATTGCACAGTTGATGGCTTTGGGGGGAGACTGGCAAAGGGAAGGGAAACGCATGACTGGAACTCGTGACCCGAGCCTAGGCGGCGTGTCTTGTTAGGAATGGCTTGCAAATATATGTTTGTCTAAAGTCTGTATTAAAGTCATTCGGTGCTAATTGTCATGCAAGAGAAAACATCTGAAAAAGTAGCTTCATTGTTGTGTGGGTTGGCAGAACACTTGACTGTTGCATGGGGGACTTTGGGGGACATCTGCAGAGAAACAGAGTTGTAACTAAAAATGAGTATGGTCAGCAGCACTTTGGAGATTGCCTGTTTTGTGAAATTTAAAAAGTGGGCAGAGTTTCTGAAGAAGATGATTGTCCCTCTTCTCCTGCCACTGGGTTGACATCTGCCTTTAATGGGCCAGCAAAGTTGGCATTCTTAAACCTCCTAATAAGAGAGATTTCAGCTTCTGAGCAGTTGACTTCCAAGGATTGGTGCTCTTGTGATGGCACAGATACTTTGATGTGGTAAAGCCCACCTGTTCACAAGATCATTTTACCTGTGGGACAGGCTCTGCATGGTGACCCCTCCACTGGTACATAATTGCTTGTAAAAATATTTTAGTGTAATAATTCAGGTGGGTAGCCGTGTTGGTCTGAAGCAGCAGAACAAATTTGGAGTCCAAAGTTTCATCCAAGATACAAGCTTTTGTGTGCATGCACACTTCTTCCATCTGAAGAAGTATGGGTGGCAAAGGAAATCTTATACCTTGAATAAAATTTTGTAGGACTGGTTCCTTTGGTGCACAGTCTACAAACTACTGCCATCCGGTGCATCCACAAACCTAGGGTGGTTCTGCCAGTGAAATAGGGTTGCAAACTCCAGGTTGGGGAAATCCCTGGAGATTTGGGAGTGGAGCCTGAGGAGGGTGGGGTTTGGGGGAAGGAGGAACCTAAGCAAGGCATAAGGCCATGGACTCCACTTTCCAAAGCAGCCATTGACCTGATCTCTGTAGTTTGGAGCTCAGTTGTAATTCCAGGAGATCTCCAGATCCCACCTGTAGGTTGGCAACCCTAACAATTCATATTCAGTATACTAGTTCTGCAGGAAGGCAAGTTGATTTCCATAGGAACCTTTAGGAGCTGATTCCAATCCAGTGTGGGAATAATTGTTGGACATAAGATATTGGCTCAGGCAAGTTTTTGTATAGATGGGACAGAAAATAATGCTTTCATTGGTTTTGTCAAAACCGTTGCCCCCCCAGCCAGAATAATGAGACAAACAACGGTTTGGAATTAAACAAGGGCCACTTTATTAACTATTTAACAGAACATTGCAGCAAAACAACTAAGCAAGCATGGAACAGGCAAGGCAGGCGTCACTCCCTGACCAACCCCCTTGCCCTTAAAGGGCGGGTCCCCCAGCTCCAGCCGTGAGCCATTTACTCTGTGGCTCGTGACCAGCAGCCCAGCAACTGGTTGCCTCCTAGGAGCGCCTACCCCTGAAGCCTTCCAACCTGCAGGGAGGAGCCTGGCCTAAAAGGTTCCCAGTGGAGGTGATCACCATTCCCCACCCCGGTCCTTGAAATCCGAAGGCAGTTCCTGATGACCACCTGTTCCCCAAACGGGATATGCCGAAAGGTGCTCACCAGTTCCGTTTTGCTTGCACAAACCTGCCAAGTGACCAACCTATTTAACGCCGTCCACCATAACATCCCTTAACCACTGCCCTCAGTGCAAGGTAGGCGAAAACACCTCCACCCGTTCAGCCAATCTGGGTGAAGGTGAAAAATTCCTACCTGGCCCCAAATGGCGACCAGCCACAGCCTGCACTAATAAACAGGGCGGGAGGGTGGGCGAGCACGCGGAGCAACTGACAGAGGGCGGGAGCAGAGCCTGGCCCTTTGCATCGGCTGGCTCCACACACCCCTCCGTGGCGTCAGGACACATAGCATCCTCTTCATTGCCATCTCCATTCTTCGGAGTGTCAAAAGAGCCCCCGCCCACCAGCGGCGTTGCCAGGTGGGCGGGAGCTCCGATAGCGGCTTACAATCCCTTTCCCTTCCCCTCCTCACAACAGACACCCTGTGATGTAGGTGGGGCTGAGACTGCCCTTGAGAGAACAGCTCTGAAAGAACTTATGACTGACCAATAGTCACTCCAGCAGTTGCATGTGGAGGAGTGGGGGATCAAACCTGGTTCTCCCAGATCAAAGTCTATGCTCCTAACCACTGCACCAAACTGACTCTCTGCAGGCCCTGACACAGATCTGCCAAATAGACACAGCACCCTTTTGAAGAAAGATGCACACCATCACCCCTATACACGTGTGGCATCTCTTATCTAATGGAGTTGTGTGACACAGACACCTCCACTCTCCAAAATAACCCTATGCATATAACTATTAAGCTTAGCCCTTTCATGATCGACCCAAGCAAGCTTCAAAGTTCACCTCCAAGTCCTCCTTTGTAGGAAATCAGACCAAGCAATAATAGCTCCTGTTAGCAAACTTTTTACCTGTTTCATATCTCCAAGTACGTTTCATCTTAACAGAGCCACACGGACCTAGCACACTCTCCATATGCTCTATGAATATTGTCCACATATTTTATTAAAGCCTGTACTTTCTCCAGCTGCACCTGAATGACAACCACCATATATGTAGTATAGCCAGACAACCAGGTGTCCCAGATATGGTCAGCAGGCTTCTTACTAAACTTTTCTTTATTATGATCCTTACTTTATTCCTTAACTTTGGGATTCCTAAATAGCAGTGAGAAAACATCCACATACTCACTGTACCATATTTTCATTTTGGTTGTGGGCAAGAGATGATCGCCTAAGGGCCAATTCCAATTCCAATAACCTTTATTGGCGTAACACCTAAGGGCAATGAGCACTCCCCACAGGGATCGTGCTTCAGTGGAACTGATTGATATCCTATCTTTGACATCAAGCTTGCTAAACGTATGCCTAGATGAGCATTGTTTGTAAGGATGGGCACAAACCAGAAATATGCAGTTTGGCTTGGTTTGTGGTGCATGACTGATTAGCAGATTTGCAAAAAGCCCAAAAAAGCAGCTGAGTGATGAGAAGCAGCTTGCTCCCTGCTGCTCAGCTGTTTGTGGCTCCAGCACCAAGGGGAAGGGCTGACGTGAGCACCCAGGTCAAACGTTCCTCTCAACCCACAAATTCTAGTCTAATTTAAAGCTTTTCCAGTTGAAATAACACACAAGTACATGTTTTTTTTAGAAAGAGTGGAATAAAATTAGCCACAACTTTATTGCTTGCAGCCGTAGTAATGATCCATTGGTCACCTTGGGATGGCAGGTTTTGGATCCCACTAGGGTGGAAGAATAGGCCGAAGAATAGATTCTTTTGAACTATGGTGCTGGAGAAGACTCTTGAGAGTCCCCTGGACTGCAAGAAGACCAAATCAGTCAATCCTAAAAGAAATCAACCCTGACTGTTCCCTGGAAGGCCAGATAATGAAACTGAAGCTCAAATACTTTGGCCACCAAATGAGAAGGGAGCACTCACTGGAGAAGACCCTGATGCTGGGAAAGATTGAAGGTCAAAGAAGACGGGGACGGCAAAGGATGAGATGGTTAAATCCTAAAAGAAATCAACCCTGACTGTTCCCTGGAAGGCCAGATAATGAAACTGAAGCTCAAATACTTTGGCCACCAAATGAGAAGGGAGCACTCACTGGAGAAGACCCTGATACTGGGAAAGATTGTAGGTCAAAGAAGACGGGGATGGCAAAGGATGAGATGGTTGGACAGTGTCATCGACGCAACGAACGTGAAATTGAGCCAACTTCAGAGGACAGCGGAAGACAGGAGGGCCTGGCGGGAGCTGGTCCATGGGGTCGCGAAGAGTCGGACTCGACTGTGCGACTGAACAACAACAACAAGGGTGGAAGTCCAGAGGTGGTCTCCCCTGCCACCTGAGTGTGAGGCTAATTCCCCAGACATGCCCTTGGGCTGGACGTATCAGTCTCCCCTCATGCCAAGACTCCTTAAAGGAATCCCCACACTCAGGAAATGGGTATGCAGGTTGGTTTTCCTGAGAATGGATCCAGCCCCATGCTGACACCGCCAAGCTGCAGCAAGAAAATCAGGTATACAGAACCGCATGCAACCCCTGCAAAATACCTAACTAAATGACCGGGAGGGAGGGCCAAGCTGTCCAATGGCCAAAGATAGTGAGCGGGGGTGGCGTGGGCAGCACAGTGCCCTAAATAGCCATCAGGCACCCCCACCCCCGAATACCCCTTGAGAC